>NW_028263384.1:5816956-6119613 GCF_051168715.1 Poecilia mexicana
CTGGTGGCCGCGGTAAGTCACAATTTAGCGGTAATATGAGCTGCCATGCATTGTACACCCAAGCCTCCAAAGCTCTGGTGGAAGATAAGTTAGAAAAACAATGTCAAAAAAGGATTTATCCTTCAGGGAGAGAGAAAAGAAAGAGGAAGAATAGGAAAAAAAACAAGATAAAGGTTTCTTTTCATGCGTCTTAATGTAATATTTAGCTGAAAGATTTGTGGAGCTGCTAATACAAAAAGCTTGATAGCAACATGAACGGTCCAGTTCAACAGCCAAACATTTATCTAGCATCTTTGTATTTGTGTGAAATGAGCTTTAACTTTAAATGAGTTGATTCTCATGGTTGGCCCAAAATATTTCTGTTTTTTTTAGTTAAAACGGCATGTTTGATAACGTTTGATAACAATAATTAAAGCTTATAAATGTTTGACAGTGTCTAGCGAAATGTTTTTACATCAGGCTACATGGCAACTGCATTAATGTATCAATGAGCTACTCTAAGCTGTAATTGTCGATATATTAATTTGCTGCTGAGCATGATCATTTATGTGGCTAAAACAAACATTATTTTTACATCATCTTCTAAGTTATGTGAAACTTCTCCTATTAAAATTCATTTTCACCTAAATTATTTTTTAGGTGAAAATGCTGCATGACGACAATTGATATGTTCAGACTTTAGTTGAGATAAAATGATGGATGAAGAATCACTAGTTTATGTTCAAGCTTTGAGCTTTGAACTATGAACATGAATTGTTTCATTTTAACCTGAGGGAACTGAACTACGTAAAGAATCTCTAAACCTACCTGTGTGTTATTGGTGGAACTCATTTCAGTGTGACTGAGTGGTTCATTGTTCCTGTGGTGAATCCGTTGGTACAAAACCATGACAGGAAGAGTCAGCTTCTGACCTTGTGCATTCAGGGAGTGGATAGAGAAGCGTTGGTGCCCCTCATGAAGAATGACCCGTCTCTTTACCTGGATTAGGCCAAGAACCACAGTCATTAGCTCAGTGTCCTGTTAGTACAAATTTTCTGGGTTCCCAAAACTAACTGTACAGAAACAATTCAAAATATTTCAAAATGAAACACTGTTTTTACACCTTACATTAGCCCCTCAGTGTTACAGGAACCAGGGCACGCTGTCGTTCTACTTAGGGCAAAACGACAGCTGATTAGACCAACTAAAGTCTCTTGGGACTCTTGGGATGGAGTGATGGAACTACCGATAGGATCAAAATTATTCCAGTTAAAATCATCCAGTTATTTTAAGGCCTCTAGATGATTATATATTGTCTGGGTTCTGCCTCTGTTCTCACCGTTAACATCCCATCTGAACGGACCAGAAAACGGCTGTCATCAGAGCTGAACAGGAATCTTGTGCGGCCTGTACAGTCAGTGAAGCCAACTGGAAATCAAGAAAATAACAAAATGTTAAACATGTACATTAGAAACTGCTACTAACTGGGAACTGAAAATTATTTGTGTTAGGAAATTTTCAGGATTAAAATAAAAATAAATGATAAAAACATCATAGTATTAATTGATAAAGGGATTAAAATACACATTGATGTTAAGTTAATGTTGGTATTTGTCACATAAGCTGGAAGGTTTCTGAAAACTTTCCAGCCATTCACTAAATTCATGCTGAATTCATGCACCAATATTCCCATGAAGTGAATGGGAAAAGTCAAAATCGCAGACAGGAATGTAGAACTCTGATGGTGGTTGTAACAGAAAGTTAAATAAAGCAATAAAAAGAAAATACTCAGATGAGAAACAGGTAAAGCAGAACACAGGTGTGACTGTGAAAGAGAATCCGACAAGGAAGTAGAACGGTATATATTCAGACTGAGTGGTTTCTGCAGCTCCTGAGCACAGTTCTGCAGTTCTGCACCATCCAGCATCCAGGTGGCAAAAACCGGCTCATTGTGAGCTTGCTACCAGGGAGTACGGCAACTATGACACAAACATCCTGCTCCTTGTGGAATCAACCTGCCGCTACTGTCCTGTCATATATATATATATATATATATATATATATATATATATATATATATATATATATATATATATATATACACACACACACACACACACACACACACTGAGACAAGCTGAGGAGATAAAATACAAAGAGATTCCTGAAGAAATAAACTAAGGGATGAACTAAGACCAAAGTAAATAATAAGGAAATGTATGAAACCAGAAACACAGGTGAAACTTAAAAGTTCTAACAGACCATAAAATTTTACTTGATCTTGTTTAAAAAGGAACACATTTTAAAGTGGAAAAAAATACATTTTATTTTAACTGATGCTCTCTTTTTAAAACTTGTTGAACTAGTATGACTGAAGTGAAGTACAGACCACAGAAACTGAACATCGGAAATTACAATCATGCACGTAAAAAGGTACTGCAGAGTCTGAGACAACAATGTGCCGGAACAGGAATGATCAAAGTATTTCCAACTAAAGTAGCTCTGAAAGAATGTGAAAAGCAACCTCCCCTCACACTTCTTCTATACCAACCAGATAGACAACAACAACAACTTGTCTGCTTAATCGTTTGAACGAAAAACGATTTCATTAAAAAGATTGCGAAATGCCATCTATCATAAACGCACTGTACTATACCAGGTATAGTAGAGTACACGTCTTTTCATTTTGGAGAAAAAGTGTAAGCAAACAAATAAATGGCTAAGTGATAATTCGAGAAATAACTGTCTGTTATTTGTTAGTACACATGTACAGTTTATATGTACATTCTCAGATGCCTGTTGCTTGGGGCTATGGCAGCTAACATCCTGAACCCTGAAGCAAAACCTGAAAAACAAGTTTGGGAACATGTTTTACCCTGATGGAGGAAGCGTTGAAGCATGAGTCCAAAATAAAATCTGACGTGAGATCTATGGCTTTCCTAATGATTGCCTGCTCATAATAGGGTCTGAGCTAATTTAAAATAAAGCATATAAAACATTTTGAGAATGTGAGTATGAAAGAGTGAGTGAGCAGATGACTTGATGAAATGTTCTCACCTTTGCCCAGTAGTGTGTCATGTGTCAGGTGCTTTTTGGTCACATTCAATATCAACAACTTGGACTCAAAACCAGGCACACATGATGACTCCTCTACAGTCGCGGCTGTGGAGACCTGGATGAGAAGAACGAAACACAACATCAAGTTGTTTGTTGCTGCGGAGCCTCAGTAACTGAAATCTGAACATATTTGGCAGTGAATGAAATAATGTTAAATCAATGAAAGTTTTGAAATTGTCTTTAGAAAACATGTAAACAGTAAAAGCAGAAAAAAAAACACAAAGACGAAAATATAGAAACTACTGTTTTGGCAGGAAGAAATGTTTTATTCCTGGGTATCAAAAGTCAAAACGGTAGCATTCATTAAAACGCCAAAGACAAGTAGTAATGGCAAACTATTACCTTTAAATGAGTTAAAAGGAAATGCCTCCCTTTTCTTCATGTGAATAAATTTTCTCATAACTAAGTTAATTTAAAATAAATAAGTTATTTTCATTTGAGAAACACAGTATCACCCTTCTAACATGATTATACAGTTGAAAGAAATATTTTATTAACGGTTAGTCAACAGCATAGTAAGTTTACTGTGGATCTACCATGAACTTCAATAGAAGCAGCTGGTTCACAGCAAATCATCACCATGTGTGATGATTTCATAGTATGTTATTTTAAATTAAACTACAACAAATAGATCTTTTTACAACATAAATTACTATTTGATGCAAGAAGGAAATAAAGAGAAAAAATATGAAAACATACTTAAGAAAAAAACAACCATTCTGACAAGGTGAGTAAATGAGGGAAAATGGCTTAAAAAGATTTTCATTTTATTAAACAAATATTTGATACAACAGAAATTATTAAAAGAGGAAGTCTTACCTGAAATAAAGTGATCGCAACGCTCCAAATAATGAGCCAATTGGTTCCCATTTGTGTGGAAAACCTTCTGTCAAAACTCTTTCCAAATAAAAAGGAAGGAAGAAAACAAAAATAAATAAAAATAAATGTGTAGATCTTATCTGTAAACTCGATACGTAGAGCCTCTCTCTGGGATGTCTTCTGAAGAAGTTTCAGTGTGTGGATAAGCTGCTGTGGGTAGTTTCAGTGTTTATCATATTACAGGTGAACTTGTTCCAGACTCTTTTTATGGTCACGGAAACAGAGCAAACCTGAAGTGACAGGCACCACAAGGTTTGTAGGTATTTAATGCATGAATAAGGAAACAAGTATTGCACACCTACCCACAGGTAAGTACACACACCCCCGCAAGTTCAAGCATACCTACACACACACACACACACATGCATATACACACACAGTCGTGTTTTCATCACTTGTGGTGACTTCACATTGACTTCCATTAATTTCAACAGCCTAACCCTTATCATAATAATAACCCTAACCATCACATACCTAACCACTTGCTCCCCATGAGTTTCCCTCATGGGGACCAAGAAAATGTCCCCACAAGGTCCCCATAACCCCACATTGTAGACAGAAATAGGTTCCTATAAGGATATAAAAACCTTGTACACACACACACACACACACACACACACACACCCACACACACACACACACACCCACACACACACCCACACACACACACACGCACACACACACACACACAAGAAACCAAAAGAGAGCTGTGCAGAACACTTATTTGAATATTTTCCGGCCACAGTTTTATTTTCACTTTGCAATTTACTGTCAGAATGATGATTCATATCACCAGCGTATCTAATACTCTTAAAGCTCTCACATGTAGCAACCTGGCAAAAAGGAAGAGGAGGGACACTGGGTGGCTCAGTTAGTGGAGAGCATGCACCATGTTGAGGCCGTGGTCCTCAACATGGTTGTACTGGGATTGATTACGAGTCTTGGACCATTTGCGGCATGTCTTCCACTTCTCTCTTCGGCCCATTTCTTTTTTGCCTACTGTTCAGTAAAAGGCCACCAGAGCCCAAACAAATCTTAATAAGTAAAATCAGGAAGAGCACCAGGAGGTGTGTATGTACACCTTCACAAAACAATTGTGCATCACTGCAAATTTCACCTATACTTCAGACACCTCAGAAAAATGAATTGGACACATGTAATCTTTGTAATTAAATTTTTATGTGAAGCAGGTGCTTCCAGTCTAATATTTTTCTGGCTTCGTATAACGTAAAAGCAACAATAGTTAACTTTTAATGGAAGAGCTCCATTGAGTGCTGCCTTTTGCAAAGTATCACCAGTAATCTGTTGTCTGTTCACAGCAAAATAAAGACCAGCAGGATCGGGGCTTTAAGAAACTGTCAGAAGTTTGTATTTTAGCCTTACCATTTTATTAGAGGTGCACCTATTGCAGTTTTCTGGCCATTCGTCAATTACCGATCTTTTAAAAAGCTTAACCTGCCAATTCCGGTTTTGGCCAATACCAATTTTTTTTGTCAAAAGTGTTGCTCAATAGAGCAAGAAAGTTGTTGAGTTGGCAACAGTGGGGTCACTACTGTTGATTGTAAACGTGCAGACAAAACTTAGTGGGCCGGTCTGTCTGTCAAACCTTTCTCACCAGAGAGCCAAAGAGGACAGAGGTTGATTCTTTACACATTTGCCAAGCTATATAAGATCGGTGGACAAGATCAGCTAAATGCAAAAATCGGCTGATCACCAAATTCCCAAAATTAAGGAAATTGGCACTGATAAATCGGCCCCCCTACTTTTTATGTTAATTTTTTTTTTTTTTTTTTTTACCTTGAGATATTCCTTATAGGTTAAAAAAAAATCTAACCGTCTTTGCTATTAACAACATTGTGGATAAAAAAAAACGGTATTTGCATCAAAATATTTTGTACGTAGCACACATCTGTGTGAGTATGTTCGTCCTAAACCTAAATGTTGTTGGTCAGTTTACTTTTATTTGGCAGCTTGTCGCTCTATTAGCTACATATGACTATGCAGTGAAGCTACCTAAAAATTAATAAACTTATTGTGGAGTTCATTTTCAACCCTTCCGCAAGGGGAGTCAAGTAAAAGTCTCAGACGACACTTGAACCTGGGAATTTCATCCTCCACCTCCCGTGGATCATAGGGATAGGCTTTGCTTTTCTATCTTTATCATTTACTATATTTTTAGAAAGCAATTGGATCCACTGTTTTTGTGAACCATGCGAATATGGGCAGCATTTGTGTGGTCTAGGTTTGTGGTATTTTTGTGCAATAGTGACACGCACATGATGCGTGTAACACGTTGGGGATGTGGTTGTGCTCTTGTAGGTCAGGTGCAGTGGTGGGTTCGCCCCGAGAAAGGGGTCCGTGCCCCGGAAAGCGACGCGGTTCAGCTGCGTCCGGTGAGCTGAGCTATGCTCATTTTCAAATGAGCAAAAGCTCATAAAAATAAGGCATATTAATTTGTAACACACAACCTCCATGCAGTTTAACATGAAGTTGAATGATTTTTATAATAATCACAATAAATGTAAGTTTAACTCTGAATCTGAGTGAACTGAGTTGTTCTGGGATGAACTGAACTGAACAGAGTGAACCAAGCTTCAAAACCATCTAAGAACAAGATTGTTATTAATAAGAATAATAGTTTCCCTTTATTTGCACCGGTGTATAAACACATTATGTACATATGTGCCCAGAGATATCAGCCTCTTCAAGAGGAAACTTTGACCTTTCATTTAGGGTGTTTTCTGTCCAAACCTTTGAGTTTTAATTAAAGACTGATCCACTGAGCAGAGTCCGAAGCACACTTCTTTAGCTTCCATTTCACTTGTAAATCCTCGTGTCATCTTTTCAGGAGCCTTTAAAACTTTCTCTGGTCTCAGGATTTGATTCACATCAGGTGTTCATGATCCACTGAGCTTCTCCCTGGTAGCAGCCATATGTCTCCCCAGGGTCTAGAAAGGGTGAGAGAACTTCAAGTCACTGAATGGGGACTTGAAGCATCCCAAGGTCTTCCCCAGTGAGAAGAACCTCCTGCTCCCTGTGGTCCTAGTGGTCCTAGAGGTCCTGTGCTCCCGGCCTTCATTGCTGTGGCCAAGTCAGCTGTCCTTAAGGAAACCAAAGGTGAAGGAAACGTTATTTCCCTTTCTGCCATTCATATTTTCCATTATGCAGTTCATCTGCACCGTTATACATGTAGGTCTACCAGCTGTACTCTGAGTCTGCGGTCTGAGAGCTGCCTTTAAGTGCATAACACCAAGGCTTTGTTATTGCACATTGTTTTCCAATGCAGAGAAACAGCAGCGCTTATTTAACAAATTTAACACACAATGGCGAACAACAACTGGAATACTTGATGTAGATTAAACAAACAGTAACTCGCATGTATTTTAATGAAAACAAAAACATCTCTGCAGCCAAAGCTGACAGTTATGCTGGATGGTGGTTTGTAATGCAGATGGAACAATGGTTCACACCTGCAACTGATTTCTATACTTCTGTTCGGCCGCAAGACAGTCTAAGCTCACCGGTTCAGTTACATACTTTACCATGCTTTTAGAATGATCTAACTATTAACAAGAACATTTGACACTTCAAAATATAAGAAAATAGCAGCTATATTAAGTGTTGTTCAATATCTGAATATTTAAATTATTTCAGTAATTCAATTCAAAAAGTGTAACTCAAATATTGCATTAATTGACCACTTCATATTACATCTAAAATGTTTATGTGTGTTAATTTTAATTTTGAAAATTCAAAATGCATTTTCATGGAAACAACCTAAAAGCTGCCATAACCAATAAATAAATAAATAGCCCAGATCTCAACCTCCAGTGGAACTCATATTATAGTGCATTAATATTGTCTATACATATAGATTACTTTCTGATTATTTCTATTTTGTGTTTTCTTGTATCACTTCCCCTAGAGGTCGCTGTAAAACAAGAAATGAGGCATAAGTGTTGTGTGGCCTGTACGCTCATTTCATTTTATTTGCTACAAATAAAAGTATCTGAAACGTGTAGTTTCATTACCTCCATTGTGTTTGTTTCTCCGTTCCGTCCCTCACAGCTGCCGGGTTTGTTCTGGTAATTCAAATAGTTCTGAGCGGAAACTCCGTGCTGCTGTCTATTGTTGTGGTTTTCCCATCTGGCAACACCCGGGCTTTTAGACACCTTTCTGTGAGTCCTGTACTTCATTTTAGGAAACGTGTGTGAGCCGCTGTCTGCGGATCCCCAGTTCAGATCAGACCACAGGGGCTCGGTCTGTGTGGCTTGGCTGGTGGTGGCCCTCTGCAGGCGCACAGATATCCTTTGAGCTGAGCCGGTCATCAGGGTGATGGACTGGGGATCCGGAGCTGGACCTGCCGGGGCAACAGCTGGGAACTCAAATACATCGTCTTCGTCTGGAGAAGGGAACACAACGGGAAATATGTGAATTAGTTCTTGCCAAATAAAAGCAAGCCATGAGGATCAGTGGATGGCTAAAAGGAACACATAAAACGTAATAAATAAAACGCTCTGGGCAAAAATAATGTACAGCAACAGCTTGCCACACATCTTTAAATTGATAATGAACAATGACACTGTCCAAATCTGCACAGCTTAAGATGTTGTAAATATGTTGTATAGTGTTGAAATTGTTAATTTGCGATGCAAAATCTGTACTTCATGTTCAAATGCAGTTTTATTTGCATAAAATCTCTAAAATCTCATTTTGCTTTTTGTTTTTTCTTGATTTCAAACTGTTTTAATAGTGGTTTAGTATCAAGTATAATGTAAAATAATGCCAGATATTGAAAGTTCTAAATATTCTGGGAAAATGTGCTGAAGCACTTGGCCATAGGACTTTTTCTTCCTACTTTCTAGTGAAAAACAAGTTAAAAAGATGCCAGGCGGACATTTGAGAGACAGGCCTTTAAAGGAAGAGTCCTAGTTCTGCATTACATTCCCCATTGTTACATTTCATACATTGCACTTTGTTTACTTTCCTTTTAGAGAATCTGGTGCCATTATAGATTTTTTTTTTGTTAAATATTCTTGATAATATTTGTCGTGTTTGGTGTTGCAACTATAACAAACATACTTTTGCATGAAATAAGCATGTTTATTGAAAGGCAATAAACAACTATTTGAGATGCTTTACATCTGAAAGAAAAATAAATGTTTATCATGCAAATGATAAAAAGTAGATAATGTCTCAGCTTTACAAAGAGAAATAGATTTACCAGTTGCACATTAAATTTGAACAGTAACTGAACAAAAATAACAGAGAAATGGTTTTACCACAGTGTTTCTACTTCTACTGACCTAAAGTCCAGTACCTCAGTATTCAGTAACTTAATATTGAATAAGCTGTTACTAAGGACTGGGAGTGCACCGACTGCAGTTTTCATGCTGATTAATTCTGATACTGATTTTTTTTTCGTCTGAAATGTTGCTGAATATAGCAAGGAAGTCGTTGAGTTGGTAACAGAGTGGGGCAGAGGGGTGATTATTGGCAACTGCAAACATGCATACATGACCTGTTGGGTGGAGCTAAAGGTCAAATCTCTCTCATGGCAGAGCAAAAGAGGACAGTGGCTCATTTTTAGACCTTCACAGATAAGATAAGACCAGTAGATAATATTGGCTTCACATGCGAGTATGTGAAGCCATACACATCATGCAAAATTAAGAACAATGGGGCTGATTTATCAGTGTACCACTACTACAGACTCACATTAAGTAACTCTTGTGAAAAGGCTAACTCATGACAACATTCAGCCAAATGTTAACACCAGAATATTGCTTATGTATCTGAAATACAGTATCTGAAAACAACCTTTACAAGTGGGCAGAGTTGGGCTGTTGGGCAGAGAGCTGTGGGTCAGCCTGGCTGGAGAGCCACTGCTTAGAGAGCCTGAGCGAATCAGCTTCCTGCAGGCCAGAACCAGCAGTTCCCGACATTGTTTATGACAGTTAACCCCACAGTCTGCAAGGCAAACACATTTATTGGCTCAAATAATCCCTGCAGTATTCAAGCAGCATCAATAATAATAATAATAATAATAATAATAATAATAATAATAATAATAATAATAATAATAGCTACTGCTAATAAATGTGGTGTCAAAAAAAGAGAGAGGAGATGCAAACAAGTGAATTTATATCCATGAAAGTCACTCTCAGAATAAAGCAGCAGACACACCTTTGCACTTGTATCCCTGTTTGATGATTCCCCAGAGCTGCACATGTGGAAGGAGAAGATGAAAATGTTACATAATGGACAGAGAAAACAGTCACAGCAGTCTACTGGGTTTCATGCCAACTGTCGGGAGCCCAGAACAGGTGTTAGAAAACACAAGTGGACTGACAAGCTGCTTAGGACAAACAGGCCACCGGGGACCCAGAAGAACACCTAATTTCTTACAAAAAGTGTGGTACTCACAATTTGTAGCTGCATTTCTCAAGAATGAGGTGACTTTCTTTTGGTCATTTGTGAAGAAAATGTCAAATTCTCTAATTTAGGATCCAAAGAACTCACAAATATGCAAAACTGTTCTCATAGTGTGATAGATTCCATCCATCCATCCTCAAACCTGGGTTAATAAGATGATCAGTCTTCATCTCCACAATTTTTGCCCTTATTACAGAAGCATTGATGAGCAGTGCTCCAGTGTTATCCTGTGCATGTAATCCGTCTGCCACCTACTGGACACTAGAGGTCCTGCTTATGCCCTCTGGTGGTTTACACTTCCCTTCACGCAATCAATGTCTGTGAACAAACACTGCTGGAATCGGGACTTATAAGAGAATCTACCGGTCACTTCAACAGGCTTCTCACCTGCTCCACCTTTTTTGCATTTTTATAAGTTGTCAATTATTTATATATATATACCCGGTTTTCTGTAATTTAGTAATTCCAAAGTAAAAGATGACATTATATTTTACTACATTCAGCATGTTTGGCATCAATCAACATAATTCACTTCTGACACATCCAGCAACTGTTGAAATACGTACAAATCCGGCACAATGTTCACAGAAGGTTGGCTTCAGATAAGTCATCTCCTGAAAGTTGTGAATGAATCCTGGTCCCATCTTACATTGGAGCAGAGGGTTGGCCCGGAGGAAATACGCGACCATCTCATCCTTGCTGATCAATCCGTCTCTGAGGAAGACATCCAGAGGAAGACAAGGAGGAGGAAACAGGAGCATCAGCTCAGCTGGAGATCTTTTAGTCATGGACAAAGTTTACGGCAGTGATGCAAATGTGCACAGCTTTTTATTTGATAAATATTCATTGTTTTCGGAGCAGGGAGTCTTTTTTTTCTGCTTGCTTCTTTTTCCTGCTTTAGATCAATGCAGAGTTATCTGATTTTTGTTTTACACTGAAAGAAAATGCATGAATCAATAGAATCTAACATGATTACTGCAATTCATGAAGTTTATGAAATGTATAAGGGATTCTTTTCCCCATGAACTCTAATATTCAGTTCGGTTGCTTTCCCATAGATTTAGAAATGTATCTGAAAAGGACATTCCAGTACTTTAGCTACCTTTCTCAAAATTATGTTTTTGTTTTGGAAAATCCACTCTTGTTCATCAAGAATGTCTCAGTACATTTATCCAATAATTTCCCTTCATTAATAAACGGTCAGCTGGGCTGTAAGGCCCAGCTGACAGTTGGAACATCATGCAGCTGACCACAGTTCATGATGTTCCAACCTGCTTCACTTTTGGCTTGGTGTTTTAATGACCTCCAATGTTCAGGTTTGGCCTTACCAAATCTGAACTACAACTTTTCCACATGATTTGCAAGCCTGACATTGACATAAACAAACATCCTGTTAGTTCATGCTGATGTTAAACTTACACAAGTAAACCATAGATTAATCATCACAAGTTTTCCACAATCCACCAAATCATTCCTAAATTAGGGAAATGGATTTGCTATGACAGAAGACAGATGTGTCAAAGTTGTTTTTCACACTCACTGATCTTTATCCAAAACGCAGAATGAGTCCAGAAATGGGAAATTAGCTGCAATACTCTCAAAGTCTTCTTGTGATATATAGCCATCATGGTCATGGTCATAATTCCTGAAAACAGACTATGAAAAGGAAAACAAGTAATTAATATCATATGACATCGTGTAACATCATGCAATGTCAATTATCTTTGTTTTTGTTTGAAGGCATTATTAAAAACTGGAACTGACCTCTACTAGTTTGCGAATGTGTTTACTGACCACAGAAGGATCTGGTTTGGTGGTAATCCCAGAGGCCCAGTCCAGTGGGGCCAAAGGTTTATTGGGAGTAGTTGGAGATGTAGGCTGAGAAGACAGAGTCAGTATAATTTCATTCAACTCATAATATTTATTTATAAGTTTATTTTCCACTCATATTTTGACAATCTATCTGTGGTTATGATTCCAAGACTTTGAGAGTGGAAAACCCTCTTGCCTGGGGTGTTAATATCCGGCCCTCAAGCACCAGTGTTGGATATATATATATATATATATATATATATATATATATATATATATATATATATATATATATATATATATATATATATATATATATATATATATATACACAGCACAATGTCCGGTTGGTTCGCCATGGTAATGGCGAACCAACCGGACATTGTGGTGGTGGATAAAGAACAGAGGAAAGCCGTTGTGGTGGATGTAGCAATACCAAGTGACCACAACATCAGGAAAAAGGAGCATGAGAAACTGGAGAAATACCAGGGCCTCAGAGAGGAACTGGAGAAGGCCTGGAAGGTGAAGACCACAGTGGTGCCTGTGGTCATCGGGGCCCTCGGGGCAGTCACCCCCAAACTGGAGCAGTGGCTCAAACAGATCCCAGGAACAACATCAGACATCTCAGTCCAGAAATGTGCAGTTCTAGGCACAGCCAAGATACTGCGCAGAACCCTCAAGCTCCCAGGCCTCTGGTAGAGGACCCGAGCTCAGAGGATGAAAGAGAGACCACCCGCGGAGGGTGAGAAGGGAATTTTTTATATATATATATATAATTTTTTTTTTTTAACACACCAAAATAAAATTCATAGCAGGAAGGATGACAGCATGCGGAGGAGGAAATTAACCATTTGATTCTGGTATGTTGGACCAGGGACACATCTAAAGGTTTCAGGCGACTAGCCCTTGAGGACTTGGAGTTTGACAACCACTAATCTATAACTCCATTCTGAAATTTTCTAAAAGATTCAAGTTCTCTTGTGCTCCAAAATGCTAATATGAGTTAGTCATAAAACATATTGGTAAAATTAAAGGTTGCCAATAACATAAATATGAGAAAGCTCACAGACTGAACAGGGGAGTTACATGTCAATGCATGATGACAATAGACCATAGATGATCAGGAAGAACTGTTTGAATATCATATGGAAATAAAACCTTTGGCAGCTGTTCACTGTGAGCTGGCCTCATTTCACCATAACACCCACAGATTTTTACCAGCATATAGTGTGTTTAATTCAGAATCATAGCTTTGAATAGAACTTTACCTGCGATTTTGGGTTACGTGGTTCCCTTACCAACGATAGCTCATAAATCTCATCTTCTGTGTAATAAAGGTCAAGAGAAAGCTGAAAAATATGAGCGTTCAGGTAAAAGTCATAAAACAATCATAATGATGACCAAACCCTAACGCAGAAGCTTAGTGAAATATAAACAGAGCTGATAGATATTTGACACATCATGATGCTTTTTGAGACCAACTATAATTTCTGGTGTTGGATTCCATTTCTAAAGTCAATCATCTCAAATGAAGCTTACTGTGAAACCTATATTCTCTATGTGCTATATAAAATTTGAGGCATGAAGCAAATAGCTGCCCTCACCGTCAGAAGGTAAACGAGGTCCATGTTGGGCTCCACTTGGGATACCACACTCTGTAGTGACACCAGCTCATTGAACGTCATGTACAGCTGATGCATCTTCACCATGTTCACCATGGTGCCGTCACCGACCCAGTCAGGAAAGACGACGTGCACCGCGATCAGATCCTTCAGGTGAATGCCCAGGATGGGGATTTTAAACCCTCTGCATTCATTGAAGGCCTTTCTGTAGTTGGAGTAGTTGTTGTTGGAAGAGACCAGCTCTGTCATCTCGCTCCAAATCTGGGACAGTGATAGGAAAACAGCATCATGTAATGAATAAGTCACAGTCGTTTTTGTGGCAGCTCATGTGACATAGATGGGTAAATAGATAGACCAGTTTCAGAGGCTAATAGGGGCTCAAATGTTCTTATATTGATGTAAGCAAAGAAATCAGTGTGAGGAATAGCATAGCCTGGCCCATGTTCAGTACCTTCAGAACTTCTGGCGCCAGGTAAGCATGAGTTTCTTTTAGTCGAGAAATCGAGCTGTGGCTCAGACCTCCCACCACCGCCATCAGAGTGTTGAAGTTCTGAAGATGCAGCAGTTTCTGAGAAAACAGAGGGGAGTGGTAAGATGTTAGGCTTTAACATCGTTCATCAGAGATCAGACAGTGCCATGGTCTGTAATAAAACTCTGAAAAAGATATGCTGCTCATCTGCTTCCTTTAGCCCAAAGTCACATGTTGACTTGAGTTGTGTTGGTGTGGCAGAGATTCTGTTGGTTGTTTTGTTATGACACATTTATCGTCATCAACCAAGTTGGCTGGAAATGTTTGTCAGTGACAGCTGGTTTATTATAGTGACAGAAGACTTTTATTAGCTACATAAGCTTCACGGTGCATTCAGGCACAGTTTGTAAATAATTTCCCCTTCATTAAACATGACTTCATTCCCTTTGGGCTCTTTTCAAGACAAAAAGAATAAATGAAATTATGAAAAATGCCAAGATTATCAGTTTCTTACTTATATAAAACGTGCTAAATAATATAATCACGTCATCAGAAATCATCGCCACATTATGCAGTAGTTTGTTGCTACTTGGAACATGTTTTTATTCTTGCATTCCAGCGTCTCTGGATATAATCTTAATCTGTTTATGTTGCAAGATTTTGAATAAACAGACAGAAAATCAGCAGCTATTCTTTCTTGTTTTTGAAACAGGTGTTAAATACAGTTTGTACATGTGAATAGCCTATTTCAGGAGTTACCTGAGCCACATGGATGTATTTGGCGATGACCTCTGCTCGGGTCTGAGGTGTGAGTTTGCTGAGCACCATCAGCTGGACCCACTGTGAGATGCCGTTGAAGAGAGCGATGGAGCGCTCCAGAGTCGGATTTTCCACAAGACAGCCATGGATCACATAGCTCTGATAGTCAGTGAACTGAGGAGAAACGAGAATTATTACCAAGATTCATTTATACAAATCATTAGAAGCCATGCAATGTAACTTAACTCTGTGTGGATTTTAATATTACAGTCAGTTAAATGAAAGATAAAACTAACTGCTTATAAGCAAAAACTGAAATCTTAGTAACGGCATCTCACAGTGGGTCCAGCTGATGGTGCTCAGCAATGTACGGGTCAACAAAAGGTCATTTATTTTCTTGAAATCTAGACAACATTTATTTGATGTAGCAACAATTATTAATTAGACATTAAAAATAAAGTGAGAGGATTTGATTGTAATTTTTTTAATTACAATTCTATATTTGGAAAAAGTTTTTATGTGTGATCTGGACTGTTCCGACTTCCTGTTCAGGCACATAAGGAGTTACCTGAGCCACATGGATGTATTTGGCGATGAAATAAAGACTTGAAAACTACAGTACTGTACACCTATAAGTGGATTACTCTCTAAAGCAGCAGTCTTCTCTCATCACTATTACATTTCAACTGAAAACACTCCAGTGTTATTCTAGATTGTCTCAGTTTTCTCACTTTAAATTCACTAAATCCAGATACTTCCATTATTGTGGACATCATTTGTAATCAGTCAGGCTGAGGGAAAATGATTAGTTTCCCATGAGAACATCCAGCCATTGTAGCAGGTGAGCAACTTCCCATGATGTTGCACATGTTGACTAACGTCCTCTTCATACAAGGTTTATATCTGCACTACAGTTGGTTTCTAATGCCACAGATGATAACGTTTTGCCAAATGCAGAATCATTCTATGAATTATATGAGTTTCTTGAAAATAACATTAAATACATTTATCATTAAGCCCACATCAAAAATGTTTTAAAATGTTTTTTTATTGGTCTCATTTAACATTCTAATCATAAATGTCATGTTTTTATTAGGTGTTATCTGAAAACCAATCAACAGAAAATAAAGGCTTGAAAACTTCAGTCTGTGTGAAATGTGTTTCACTGAGTGAACCGAGTTACTGAGAAAACTTTTCAATGATTTATTCAGTATGACTGTATAAAGAGATCTCTGTGCGTCAACCATCAGTTTCAGAGGATTCAAGTAAGGTTGACAGGTTGACCCACCGATATCCTCCTGATAGACTTGAACTCCAGGAAGGTGAGATGCTCTGCCAGCTCCACAGGCTCCAAGTGGTCAAACAGCAGTGATGCTTTCCCTTTCTTGGCTTGTTTCTTCCTCTGGGTCAACTTCCGCATCCAATCATATGACGGTCTGTAAGGAGATCAGGTCAGAAACAGTAAGCTGGCAGACAGAACCCAGTCAAATCAGCAGGAAGGTTCTGTTTAGGGGTATTTAAGACGATGTTTACAGCCAAAAAAAAAAAAAAGTAGAGAATCAACAAAACAAATAATTTATTTTATTTTCTTTACAGAAATCTTCACTGTTATTAATACATTGTGATATTTTTTATGTACATTTGAATTTACTGTTAGTGGTGTTGAGCAGCTTGAATCTTGAATATCGAAGCAGTGTAAATGTACGTGTTATTTGGACAAAAATCAAGGCTGATGAACAAACGTGATTAGATTGATGACTGTTGTTACAGCCAACAGAGTTTTAACCAATTTTGATGTAAACTAAAACTATAAAAGCTGAATAAATAGTTGTCCAGTTACTTTCTAATAATGTAAATAAAACTCAGTGTTCTTTTCTGCCAGTCATGTTGGTTTTTTTTAAAGAATTATTCATTTAGTCTCATAATAGAGTCAATTCTGGTTGCAAAATCAATCATATTTTCTAATAACAATGTATTTGTCCTGATTCTCTGCATTTGACATACATAGAAAGTACATACATTCATGAATATAGATTATAAGGTCCAATGTGTGCTAATGGTTTAACAGGACAGAAAACATAAAAACTGTAACTGTTTCTTTCTACAGCTTTCACTCTGTTTTATATGCAGAACTGAACTTAAGGATGTGCACATCTTTAAGCTTTAGATGTCAGATTCAAACTTCAGTGGGCTTTCTATGTGTTGTTTTTCTACTTTGTACTTGGAAATTCCAAACTACCGTACTCAGCAGAAATTTCATTCAAGTAAAATAGTAATATCACAAATATAAAAGTAACAGAGAAGGAAATGTGATTGTTTTAATTCTTATTCTTGGCAAGACATCTTAAATCATTGAAAAGTCTGTTCATACCTCATAAATACATTAATACAAATTTCTAAAGACAACTCATAAGAGGGTTAGTTAACCTTTTTTTTACCAGGCAAAAAAACAATTTCTTATTGATGTTAGCCTGAAAGTACTAAAATACACTAGTTTTAGCACCAGATGTTGGGAATGTGGGTCACATCAGTGAAAACTGAATCCACCCATGCAATGCAAGACAGTTTTTTGGTAGAGGCGGTGTGATGGTGTGGGATGGAGTTTTCCTTTCTATGAAAACAAGGTTTACTGTCAAGATGAAGATGAAATTCTGAAACCAGCGTCAATCTCACATTTGTTCTCTTTAAGACCGAACTCTATCCCACAAAATGCCAATGTTTGCCTCGACAGAGCGGAGTTTGACTGAAAATTGTAATAAGAGAAGAAGATTAGAGGTCCTGCGAACAGTTCAGGCTTCAGCCCCACTGAACACTTGTGAGACATTGTGCTGTTCATATAAGAATGACGAACATAACTATATTGGGTAACACAACAAATCCTGGGTGAAGAATCAGATGCCTTTCCTCGGCAGTGTGTGATCAATCCGATAAGAATCATAATCATAACAATTCTCCTAATGAAACCACCCAGTCCAAGAAAAAAGACTAGAGAATCGTTAGTAACAGAATGAGCTGCTGTTCATACAGTCATACTTTCTCATCCAAAATATGCATCGGAGCATTTCATCTGTAATGAGATCTATTGTCAAGAAGCTACAATCAATCATTTTAGTTTCTACAGCGGTCTCTCTTTCTCACTGTTTATTCAATGTCACATGCTGTTTTTATTTTAATTATGTAAAGCACTTTGAAATGCCTTGCTGCTGAAATGTGCTATACAAATAAAATTTGATTGATTGATTGATTGAGTGTTTGTGCGTGAGTGTGTGTGCGTGTGCACGTGTGTGTGCGTGTGTGTTTGTTGTCTTACATGGCTGAGATGTCGATGAGTTTAAAATGCTCCTCACAACCAAGCTGAGCGGCCACCTCCCTGAACTCCTCTGTGATCTGGATCAGTCCCAAATCCAGGTTGAATTCTGCGGGGAAGGTCACTATCCAGAACCTACATGTGCACATTCACATTACCAGGTGTTAAGGTGCAGAAAGGCCCCGGCTGAACGTGTGCTGGAACTGCCCTCATCCAGTGAGTTTCAAATGAGTTCAGTGAGTTCTTCTAAAACCCTGGAGGCCTCTTCATTTAAAGTTACAACATTAATCATTAAGAAATGTTGCAAAACACAAACATTGAGAGAGACTTTAAGTCTTAAAAATACAAAGTGTGGAAACATAATTAGGTGAAGTTAAACTTAAGTAATTAAAGACAATTTTGAATTGGACAACATTGTTTCCTGGGAGTCTGAAATGTGTTTATTTCTTTACCTCATGAAATAGCAAATCTTCAGCCTGGTCATCCTGCAGCTGTCTTCTTTGCCGTCACGGTACGTAGACTTTGGTTAAGGACTTTATGATATAAATAGATAAACTAAAAGGAAGCTGGTTGCAGGTTCACAGATTGGTCATTGGTACAAAATTGTAATCTTATTAAACTCAACTACATATAACATGTCAATGTGCATTGACGCCCACCAGTGTGTTGGTCCTAAAAGCAAACTCTTTCTGGGCAGTTGTATGGAAAAACATCCTTTATAAAGATAATTTATGTTAATATTTGAAGAAAAATAAAATGCATAAGGACTTTTGTTTTGCCAGATGGGATATATCATTAGTAGTTTTCCTGCCAGCTCAGTGGATGTAACATACCAGCGATGCATTAGCAGCAGGGTACGAGGGAGCAGGTTGGCATGGAGATCACCGTTATCATCTGTGAAGAGAAAGAAGTCCCAGAATAGCATAAAATGTAAACTACCATGAAATAATGACAACGCTAACAGCCCATCACAAAACGTCAGTTCTTCACATCAACTAAGATGTTGTGCATCTCTCACCGAATGCGTGAATGCATTCAACTAGCAGCGCATCGAGAGAAGCCGCCTTGCCCAGAGTGGAGGATCCCATAGTTCCACAGTGGTGGGAACGCAGAGTTCAGCTTGTTCTGCCTTTCAGGGCTTCCCTGGCAACAGCAGATAGACGGCAAACCCTAGAAGTTGAGGAGAAAACAAGGATCACCGTGTCAACAGAAAACCTCTTTGGAAGCACAACTGAAAATGTCTACAACACTTAGTGGTAAATGACAGAATAATCTACCAGAAATATATTCAACTGCTACTTCTAATTCAGTGGTGCCCAAAGTCGGTCCTGGAGGGCCAGTATCCTGAATGTTTTAATTCCTCCCTGGTGGTAGTAACAACCTTCTCAGCTTGTCAATATTTTCATTAGGCCGTCTAATGAGCCATCATTTGATCCAGGTGTGTTAAACCAGGGAGAGAACTAAACCATGCAGGATGCCGGCCCTCGAGGACCGACTTTGGGCACCATTGTTCTAGACAACATGCTGACCCCTTTCCTCACCCTGCTGTCTTTACACCCTGTTATTTATCTGCATGTGTTGATGCAGATAAACACATGCAGACACAACATATGTTCTCTCTGTTTTTCCTGTGTTGTGGAAAGTACACACCTGACCCGGCCTCTGTGTTTGCCACTGTTTCTCTATCCCGACCCAGTCAAGGCTTTTACTTTAGAATCTACTGACTCTTACCTAATGTTATAATGACTTATAATGGATGGACTTGGCTGCATGATTTTAAATCTGAATGTAGTTAATTTCTCAACTGAATTTTTGTGGCCCCAGACAGCATTCTAAGAGCACTACATGCAGTCTCTTTGATTTATTTAACACAAAACGCAGAAGAGAGCAGGTATAAAATTGGACGATCTAGCCTTTAGATATATTGTCTGGTCACCTAGCAACCATGAGCCTACTCAGGTTCAATTGGTCAGTCTATTTGTGTGTAAATGTGATTGGATGACTAGAATATTTTTGTGTCCATTTTTTTTATTACAACGGTTTGATTCCCTCTTGTTTTGTCAGTAGTTCAGCTGTTGCTGGTGTCTTTGGATTTTCAGATTTCTGTGGTTGGTTTTGAGAATTTTACACAAAATGTACATATTTTTTATCTTCAACATCTTGAAGCTGTTGAATCACCTTTCCCGATGTTTCCATCCAATTCTCATAAGAATTTTAAGCTAACTTTAGAAAATCCACAAAACATGAAACACCACTCCCATCTCATCCTGTAGTGCCTCTCGCCAGCCTTCCCTCCAATGCTGAATGTTTGGGCTTTGTCATTTTTCAGAGTGTCATGCTTCTGGTCTGCACAAACCCACCAGTGGATGGAAAGGTTTGTCAAGTTACGTCTTATTAGGCAAATGTGTTTCCATCTCACCTTTTGGAAACATCAAAAACCACCTGAAGTGAATGCAAAAACATTTTTGCAAAATTCACAAAGATTTTTTTAATTTTTATTTTGCTATCTCCATCAATATTTTCCAATGCAAGGCTTCAAAAACATGCATTAAAAATGTTGATTGCAGCTACTGCTGACTAGACAAACACACAATCTAACTTAAAATTTAGATAACAGTTATTCAAACACTTGGAGGCGCTCAAAAGTATTGAACTTTAATCCACCAAACAGTCCGGTGATCCTTTGATATACTAGACAACACGGTGATGTGACCGAACAGTGACATGACTAAACATCACCGGTTACACACATGCTTTCTAAATATCACAGCACACATGTCCTTCGCTCATGTTCAAACCCCGATACGACAAAACACATGACAAGTGAGATTCATTGTTCAAACTCTGACTAAAATCCTGTTGTTTTAAACCATGTTCCGGCAGATGGTGCTTCACATGCAGCGATTAATAAACAAAGTGCACTGGGAAACCAGAGAGCTTTGTCACTCAATCTGTGAAAATAACCAGATATAGTGATGGCAAGAAAAGCTCAGAAGGTCCTTAATGTAAAAACTGCACAATCTGATAAGCTTAACCACCATTTTTACCTTCAAATGAATGTACTGAATGAATTAATCAATCCAATTTCAAATCACAAAGTTGTGCACTTAAAAACATTCATAGTTGTTATTGTTTAAGGATGAGGCAGCCTTGATAAAAACACCTGTCCTGATTTCTGTTATTTTTTTATATAAAATATATATATATTTGAGTAACGCAAGTAATTTAAATATGACTGAATATACGCAAATAAATAAAACAAGCATACACATGCAAATATGTTAATTGTTAATTATAAATATGTTATGTAGAATTTACAAGTATGTTAATCTATGTTAACATATTATAGATTAATATATTAGTATGTTAATCTATAATTAGTCTAAACTATTCAGCAGTTCCTCATGTAAGGAGGATGAGAATCTGTCTCGACACAGTAGACCCACCTTACTAGACCTTAAGGTGACGACACAACTTGGCCTAAGCTGTAGGGAAACACGCAAAAAGAGACTAAAAAAAACGTGAAACATCTGAAACAGGATCTGAGAAGTGCAAATATCCATTAGTTGATTATCTACTGTTTGCATCTTGAAGACTAAACAATATTGTTATCTTTCATATTTCATTGGGTATTTTGTTGACAGCCATTGAGTCAAGTCATTTCTAATATTGATTTATAATTTATATATCAATGAAACCCATTGTGTCTATATGTTATAAAGATTTTTAGCTTCTTTTCTTAGGTATTCACTTATTTTTAATGTCTCTTCAGACGTAACGGACAGGCTTTGATGTTACTGTTTTATTCATCTCCGAAAAATAGAGTTGCATCAAAACCACTAACATCACCATTCTTAACCAGGCCTTGGTGGATTTACTGGTCCCTACTGGACAGAATATGTACATCGAATTAAAAGGCACAACCTTTTATTTTTCACTGTCTGAAATTAAATCAGACCAAAGTTCTCCTGTTAAAAATCAGCTAGAATTATGTAGAATATACCGGATATTTATTTGTTAATATCTTTCTGAAAGGACCAGAACTCCAGCTCACTATGGTGACAGTCTTGTGAAAGGAAACCCAAAAGGTTTGACCCAAATCATACAGCTGAAAGGCAATTACTGACAAAGTTTACTGTATGTACATTTTTTGACTTTGAAGATATGATCAAATAAACTTTCGAACAATCTCACACTCAATATCCTGGCATTTAGCAAATATAAATCACTTTGGCAAATGGAGCTGTCCTAAAACAAGAAATGTTTTGTCTAATTTAACTTCATATAGTGAGAAAAAAGATATATGTCTTATTTTATATTTTATGTGAACTTTTGGTTTCAAAATAGCAATAAAATGGACCTATTTGCCCCCTGCAGTGATGTGAGATCACATAGGTTGTGCACTGGAGCTACATGTTGGCCATGATTCATCCTTGTATTCTTTGGGATCTATTTGGATCTGCAAAAACATGTTTACTGAGTGTTTTTTATATAGATGATCATTAAAGTAGGGCTTTTCAATTTATGCTTGAACTGGATGTGAGGAAAGCAATCCAGACAAACAAACCATCCATTCAGACTAACACCGGCCTCGTACTGGATATGGATTTTCAAAAGCATTGGAAGTGACTTTCTTCAGTAAAATGTTAACTTGAGTTAAAAATGAACCCAGCCTGAAATATATATATTGTCTAATGCAGCGATTAGAATAAATGAGCAGCTCTGTGTGGTCGAACACAGTGTGACACAGACACACAATCAACAAAGAGACTATTTTAACAGCATTCTCTTTCATTTCCCCTGTTGCGAACGTCACACACTCAGCGCAACTTTTCCAACATTAATGCATTTCATATTGTGTTGCTGCTGACTCCTGCCTCCAGCATGATGTGGTGACATTACTTGGTCTGTTTCTGCCCTGACAGAGGGTCACCGTGTGTCTCCCTCTGGTTCCTCTGGCTCAGCTGCATCACTTAATGCCCAGTGGCAAGCATGAAATGAACATCTCCTATTACTGGTTCTCAGGTTAACACAAATAAACTCACATCCACTGTTCTATTCTATAAACATGATGTTCTGATGCTTGCACCCCACTGTAAAGCTACAAGCAGAAGCTTAAAGTCAAATCATCTTAAAACTTCCACTAAACTCTGTTGAGGCATTAAAGAATACAGCAACGGTCATCGTTCAAAGCTTCAGAGTCAAGTCTTACCTGTTAAACCGTCACATTTACGCAAACGTCCAGGCTAAGGATCAGTCCTGTTAGTGATACATCCAGCTCTGCTGCATGCTGCAGGCTGCTGCTGGCTGATGAGCACAAAGAGCCTCCCATGGTGGAGCTACTCCACTGTATGACCTCCTCCGCCACCTCCTCCTCCTCTTGTTGGTAAGCACAGCAGCCTGGAGCAGCAGCAGTTTTCCATGTGATCTTGCATGCACACAAAGAGAGCCACGGAAAGAGAGCAAAGTTGTGTTTCTTATAATATCAGACACTTTAACTCATTGTGCTGGTCCTAGTTTGAGATTTAAGAGGACAGGATAGATCTAAACGTGTACTGTTGTTTCCTCTGTGCCCTCAGAGTTTTATCATTTTTTACTTCGAGACGCAACTTTAGTACTGGATCATAAGTTGTGTCACAGGATGATCTCAAGGAGACATTTTGCTATTGCTGACAGTCGCCTCACTGGCCTAACATTTCCATTACATGACCCGCCCAGCGGTGCTCCTAGCCTGTTGGGTGCCCTGGGCGAACCACCTTTCTATCATTAAAAACTGTTTATAGATCAGGTTATGACTCTTTATCTAACATCCACACAGTTTAACTACATTTTCAGGGAACATTTCTGAGTGTTTGGTTGACCACTAACCTGTAGAAATACAGGAAAAGCGCAGCAGCAATGAATACAATGTGTGTCATTTGTCATCCAGTTTGTGTCTGACATGAGGGGAGCGTTTATCAAGCCTTTCCTCCAAGCATTTAAAATAAGGAGTAAAATCAATCAGAAATAACCAAAAATGACCGCAATTTTGCTACACACAAAAAAGTGGTCACACAATTATTTTCAGTGTGCTACAATTAGGTACTGTTGACATTCAGATCCTCTGGGTGGGGGGGAGATGCTCATGCCACCCCCAACAAGATGTCACCCTGAGCGGTTGAATATGTCGCTCATATCAGAAACCCCAATGGATCCTCCTACAGGTTTTTATACAAATCAATATCATCAGTACAATCAGTCAGGAGGTTGTGGGGGGTTCCACAAGGCTTTATTCTTGGGCCACTCATTTTCTCTTTGTACCTTCTGCCACTGGAAGTTTTATTAAGGAAATATGGGATTCCAGTCTTATGCTGATGACTGTCAAATCTAATATCATTAAAGTGTTCATTGACTAAATTATATAGTTACTAATGTAAATGAGTGTCAGTCTTACAAAATCATTTTCTAGTTGGATACATTATCTAGTAGTACTTTTACTTGAATATATTTACAAATATGCTCATAGTCGATTTTGTTGCAGGCGATGCAAGGAGTGAGAAAAAACTGCAAAAGATGAGGCGTCAACAAAAAAATGTTCCCAGATGGAACCCAGCAAGATTCTTTGGCCAGTGGCTTTCAACAGTGTGAAAGATCATCTTGGTAATAAAAAGTACATGTAAGCTGCTTTGTTGTTGTGCAAGTATAAGCTGGAAGACAAGAAAATGGAAATTATTAAATGCAGAGGCACAAGATATTTTGGCCTCTGGCCTAAACATGTGAACCAGAGTGCGGAGTCAGAACGCATGAATAATTCAGAGAGTTTTTAACCATTTGGACATCATAGATTGTTATTTAAGAGGTCAGTGAAGACCAATGTCCTCACCAGGCAAAAGCATTTTCGTCTAATAAAAGGTGTATTTCTCAGAGTACAACCACACCTGTTAACATCGATGCGCTAACGGCCTGAAGGCAAAGTGTCTGAGATTGTTGTTGATCAAGATCTTCTGAAAAATCATTTTTTAACCCAGATTTACAAACAAGTAAATGATCATGATAATTGTGTTTTGGTGGCTTTGCATACTCTTCCATTAGCTTCATCCTAATGTGACCAGAGAGCCTCAGCAGTGGGGGGCCTGTGGCCTGGTGCCACTCAGGGTCTATACAGTACGATCAGGCATAGCAAGATTCAATCGTTTTCACACTTCTACAGCAGAGTGAAAAAAAAGTATTTCAATGCTTTAAATTTGAAAAAAAAAAAAAAATTATTTCATGACCAATACAGCTTGCACGATGAAAATGGCCATATTTCCGTCTTTTAATACAAAACACGGTAATTCACTTTGCTGATGTCAGCATGGATGATGGTTGAACTGAAGTGTGTATCAGGAGCGCAAAGGGGGAGAGGCGAAAGACCATTCCAGAGAATTAGGACACACTTTTCACTCGAACCCTTCGGTGTGAGCGTGCATTTGAAGGACCAGGGTGGCAGAGCGAGTATTGGGACGGGGCCATAGTGAAAACTTTGTGCCATCCTGTATTAAATTGTATTGATGCTGAAGGTAAACAGCAAGGTACCCCCATCTTAACCCTGACTATGTGCACACTGAGAAAGCTCAATGAATAATCAAACTGACTTTAAAGAAGTTAGGTTCAAGAAAGCAGATGGAACTGAGCTAAAAAGTTATCTGTTTCCATTATAAATAACTTTCTTTACGTATCTGTTTAATTTGTCTCAGTTAGTTCATGATTACGTAGATTGAGCCTCTACAGGTTGGGAAATCAGGAAATGGGGACATAAGTGGAGGAGGGGTTGAGTTGATTAGGTGCAGAAAAGGATTGAGGTACAACTGAGACATCAGTGTGTCTCACATTTACAGGTAAAAACAAGCTGCAGTTGAACTCTGATGACCCATTCTCTGGGATCAAACTCAATAAAACAGACACAGGACAAAAAGTGACCAGCTGGCCAGACTTTGACAGACTCATATCATTAATTTATGCAAAACGTGCAGCAGTGTGACGCATATTCATAATAACAACATGTACAGTGTGTACTCTTCCTCTATCAGGCCTTTCATGCAACCACTTGACATTCTTCAGAGTGAGGACACATTGTTGTACATCGGCCAAATGGACCTGAAACACACTGATAGACTTCATTAATTGGACTGAAGCACCAGCTCTTCACTTCCACAAAGACGAGGATGCACATCAAGAACACGCTGTACTGCAGCTTCCTTCCTCAGCCGGTGGAACCACAGACTGATACAGCCATGTTTTCATGATGCGCTCTACATCTAGATCTTAATATTCTGAAAGAAAATAAATGGAATCTTCTACACGTAGACGGGTATAATTCCCAACACAAAAAGGATTGGTTTTGTGAAAAATAAATACAATGTTGACTTTGCTGTGAATTATGGGATCAGACGACTTACATAGATGAAGGGAAGATCTGTTTTCCTATGACTAAACTGAAATCCAGTTATCTGATCCACCAGCAGCAAAAAACATCAGACATTCTGCATATTTTCACCAACTCAAATCTGTTAATCAATTTTGGTAGCTAATGTCTAAGGGAAAAGTTCAGATGAACAGAGAAGGGGAACAACTCGCCCCAGCATCTCTTCACACCAACCATTTTGTTGGATTTTTTCAGGGGTGATGTTTTGCTTTCACCGGGGGTTTAGCTACATTTTGAAGGCTGTGTAATAAAACCAGAGGAGTCAACTGATACAAAGACCCAATGCTCTAAAAGTTGGTTTTGTAAAATTAATTCACTGACACAATCACATTTCTTTTCTTAATTCATCTTCACTTGCTCAACATTTAGAAATAATGATGTAGGAGCCATCCTCCTTTTGGAGAAAAAATCTGCATGTCTTTTTGGAATCAATGGTCAAAAAGAGTTTTCGGTGTTTAAAAAACAAAAACAACCGACTAATCTAAGAGAAGTCTCCAACAGACCCTCTCACATGTCATATTGTGTAACAAATGTCAAAAGACTCCAGTAAGAAGCCTGGTTCAGGTCATAGTTGGAACATGTGGGAAAGTGGAGTCCTGCTGCAGCCAGGGTGAGTTAATAATTAAAGGTGATAACACCAACAACTGCTGATGACTAAATGGAGAGCTTTTAGGCACAAATAGAGAGTGGAGTCGGATTACCATCAGTTTGCTCCATGCATGTGCACAACTAACAGGTCAATGAAGGAATTATTCTGATTAGTTGATGCAGTGGAGTTGGTGCTGCACTTCCTAAATGCAGCACACTGGTCACAACATTGAGACGTTTTTGCTCTGATTTCAGTCGAGGCTTAAAAGTACACCAGTGTGTTACATGTAAGGCCACCGGTCAGTGTCCAGTTACTGTCCTGTTGGCTGCAAGTTGTTATCACTGCTGACTTGCCCTGGGCTAGAAACCCAGCCAGGAGCATTTTTGCATGCATGTTGCTTCAGTTTCCATTCCACTGTCTAAAAATATGGATACTCTCTCAAATGATCACTTAAAATTCCCCTGTGTGTATCGTTGTTTGTCCTGTGATAGAGCAGCAAACCTGTCCAGCATGTACCTGCCTCTCCCTCAATGGCTGACAGAGATATTCACTTTTAAATCACATTTTCATCTTCTTTACGTTCTACGTCACGTCATTCTGGTATAAATATGTACCAGGCAGAAGAAGAAGTTCTGCAATGGACACACACAACCCTGATCCCACTGTGAGATTAAGCCTGGACTTACACAACGACCAAGAATCAAACGATGTAAAGTCCAATTCAATCTAAATTGAACTGTGTCTGGTTAAAATGCCTGATAATGCAGTAAACATGCAGATTTGAACAAACCCAACATAAAAGACTAACTATAAAACTATGCGGTTTTCTCAGTTGCAGACAAGCAGTCACTTTGACTGCAAGAGAAAACTCCAGGTAAGTAAATTCACAGCCAGGCAGACATTACTAATTGCGACTCATAATCATTGCAGAAGTTTTACACATGCACCTTACCTCACTTTATACCCAGGAACTATCCTCACAAGTCATAGATGTAGCCTTTCAAGATGTCCATGGGTCGACCAATTTCCTTTTTCTCTTCAGACCTACAACTTAAAAAGCAGAATCCAGTTAAATCTAGGAGACCTCTCCAGCCAGCATAGCTCCTCTCTTCAGATGGTCTCTCAGATTCTCTCATCTGAAGTCCTTTGTTTTGTTCAGCTACACGTACTGATGTTGTGTATTCAGCCAGCGCAGAGCCCTGTGTGTGAGCTTTGTTTGTCTAAATGACCACTAGACTTCCTTCAATTCTTTCCCAACTTAGTTTTCCTGCCTGAGTTAAGCCGGGCTAAATATAGTACTCACACAAGGCAACGTGAAAAAAAAAAAAAAAAAAGCTGTGCAGGAAATGTATCACAACACACTCGTGAGCATGTTCATCTTTGTTTTTTTGTGTCTTCCTGCAGCACATTCCAAAAATAGTTCAGGAGAACGTTGTTCGGTGAATGCGACACAGTGTTGCAAGCGTTTGATTTGTTTTTGGATTTCTCTCAGAGTGATGACCGACAGCCAGGGTGGAGCCAGTCCATGTGAGCACTGTTGCATTGTTGTTGAGGGTCAACCCATCCTATATTCCACTCCGATGACGTTGTACACATTGTTTTGTCTCTAGGCTTCTAAAAAGGTCTGCCTAAACAAAAGCACTGACAGCACATCCTGCTGTCTGGCTGCACAAAAAGAATTCAGCTCCAGCTTTGATTGTTTCACACACATTCAGCTGGCACCACAGCCACCGTGCGGGAATCTGGTGTCTCATTTATGGAAATGTCTCACGGTGTTGGACATGGGGTTCAGGTTTGATTAGATGTTTACTGGAAGTGTGGTGAGACCGTGTTCCACAAAGACAATGGCTGGTGTTTTACTGAGATCTCCTGAAATGTACTCATAATCAATATTTGAATTAAAATGAAAGAACAACCATGGTGAAATTAAGCTGTCATTATAAACCCACTGACACGAACCTAGATGGAGTGGTAGAAATCTGTGTGTGGACGTTTATGTGACGTATCAAAATAATTACAGCCTGGTAAAAGCCAGTCTCTTGTTCTATGCTTTGCTTCGATGAAGGCTATGAAGCCTGCACTGTTAACAACTATCCCCCACTGCGAAGAGAGAAGAACTGAGCCAAACTACATCTTTTGCCAGCAATAAAATGCCTTAAACATTTCTCTTGATCCGACTTTAATTGCTCAATATTTGGAAGTGTGACCATCATGGAAGGATTGGCTTTGTTAATTTCCTCCACTGCTATTAATAAAACTATAACTATTAGACTACATTTCTAAAACAGCTTAGAAAATCAATGCTGTCATTCACAACTTCTCCTCCGGTTCTCTGGTTGAAATTCTACGGGAGGAGTTGAGTTCAATGGAAGAAATCCCAGATGAAGAACTGAAGGGAGATGAGAATTGAGCGGAACTGCGCCTGAAGGCAGTGGCTAGGCTAGAATAATTAGACCAAATGTATAATGGTTTGGCAGTGCAGAGCACACCAGTAATTCCAGGTTAATAAGGTGTGCCAACTCTCTGGCTTTGATGCTGTGATGGTTCTGTGAGAAATAAGCTAAATGCAGAACACAGAAAGCTCCCCTGGACAGCACACATGACAGCAATTCTTCTGTTTTTTAATTGTTTCATTTTTAATCTCGTCTGCAGTGGAAACATTGTGCACCTTTTCTTTAGAGGCAACATCAAGTGAAATGTAACATTTATACTGGTAGTATTGTTTTTTTCTCATTATGCCACATTAGCAATGCTGGGAATGTAAAGCAAGCGTCCAGTCGGGTTTGTTACTTTGGGTTTTGCTGTTTGGTCTGTCGGTGCTGTTCCACACCAAACCTGGACCTAACATGTGATTAGTCACACTGTGACCTTTGACTCCGTTCAGCAAAAGCTGACTACAACTTGATGCTGTGCTACTCCCAAACCACCACTCACAGCTGTTCATGGAAAACAGAAATAGAGCAGAGAGCATGAGCAGATACTTTCTCAGAAGTATGACACCGAAAGAGAACAGAGTTACTTTCTAGATACATAATCAGAGAAAACACAGCACACAAAGTATTAACATTTAAAGGAAAAGTACAGAAAACAAGTTGTGTGTGAACGACGTACCTCATACAAATCCAGGCAAACAGAATGACTGTCAGCCATGCAGACTGAGATCCTGGTCTATCAGGGGATACGTGGGCTCACTCAGATAATGGCTAACAACAACAACAACAACAATAATAATAATAATAATAATAATAATAATAATAATAATAATAATAATAGTAGTAGTAGTAGTAGTAGCTCAGACGCAAAATGAGAGAGCAAGTGAAACAGAGAGACATAGAGAGACTCAGACTATGAATAGACTTTGAGTTTACTGGAAACATGGTTGGGGTTCAGGAGAGCCCAGCCAACATCTCTCAGTGACCGTCTTACTGAAACACACAGTCTGACTAAATCTGATTCTCAGCACAGAAACACATTCAGAACTTTATTCCTGCAAAACTAAAACACATAGTAGATACAAGCTTTGTTTGAAAGGCTCCGGCTAGTTGACCATGGACAACAGGCACTGGGGGTGTCGCGCACACACACACACACACACACACATGCATGCGCACACGCACATTTGTGTGGCTATCTTTGTGGGGACTTTCCATTGACTTCCATTCATTTCTACAGTCTAAACCTTATCCTAACCCTAACCATAACATTCCAAACCCTATCCAAAACTCAATTCACACCTTAGTCCTAAATCTGACCCCTGACCACAAAAACAATGTTTCCCCTTGTGGGGACCAGGCTTCGGTCCCCACAGGGAGCAGTGGGTCCCCACAGCGTAGTATGTGTCAGGAAAATGGTCCCCACAAGGTATTACAAACAAACACACACACACAGCTCTAAGAGAAACTGAGGCTGACAGATGAATGTGGTTTACACATTAATGGACTTTTAATATAATGTGTAAACAATTTTATGTTTTCCTTTTAGTATTTGTAAGGTTAACATGTAAGTAAGTAGGTAGCTGAGTAATTTTGATGTATATGGCACTTTTCACTGATAGAAATCTTACAGTGTGTTCATTGCTCTCCTCAATGCTTACATCATCTGGACACTAGCATGAAGCTGTGAAGTAAAAGTGGCAGTCTTACTTATTGTTCATTATAGGGATGGGCACCTTTATCTGGTCATGGGTCATTGGCATGTCTTGGTCTGCCTCCATCATACCTACAGGTCCAGAGACATGCTGTGAGCTGCCATCTTGCTTCTCAAGATGTCTTCCTGACTATTCCTCATGTCCATGCTAAGCTAAATAAAATCTGGTGTTTTAGTATTCTGCTCCTTCTGCATGGCATAAACAACTCATCACTTCAAATCCACAAGAGCTTGTTACCTCAGACATATTTAATTCGCTTCTTAAAAACTTGGAAGTGTTCACATTTTTCAGTCTTACCAGATTATCCGTCCTGTTTTAATGGTTGGAGTGATTTTGTTGTTGTCAAATCTTTTACTACTGAAACTCTGTTTTTGTGCTGAGGTCCATCTTGACCAGAGCAACTATTATTGAGCCAAAAGACACAAAAATGCCAGGGAAGAGTTTGCATGTCAGGGACAGGGACTGGATTTGTCCCGATAAAAAACCGTGGTAATGTGAATTTCGCTAGAAGAACGAGTTGCAACAGATGTGGCAGAGACAAAACCACAGAGGCCAAGATGATGGGAGTCAGTAAGCCCTTTTTTTGGTTGATATAAAGAAACATGAAATTGAACAGTAACGTTTTTAGCTGCTTTTTAAATGAGTTTTGTCAAAGGGATGTCTCTTTTGGGGAATCTATAATTCAATCATTCTTTCTGCAGAATTTTAAATAAGTCAGGGTCAAGGCTTATTCCTCAGAGGGACTGCAGCCACTGATTAGATGATAAACTGAATATTTAGTTTGGATCCAGGGTTACTTCAAAGATGCAATTCTACATGCCCCCCAGGGGGAATGGGGAATATTTTTTCTCCGTATATTTAAAACTAAGTTTGTGATTTGTGGAACCTTTATCTGATTTTTGACATAAAGGACATAAAGTCTTTTTTTATGCATTTGGATCACACTACTACTGCTCTACCTCCAAACGTACAACACCTAGAATACTTCAAAGATGGACAAGATCATACTATTGCACTGTTTAAATAATTTGAGCAAAATGAAAAGAAAAGTCAGAATAGGCAAATGTGTGTTAATATGAGAAGTCCTAGTTAAAACAAACATTTCAAACTTGTAAACATTTTATTTTACAGCTGGGATTAGTATGACAGGCAGTTATTCAGTATAACTCAGCCTATGATCACATTCAGTAAATGTTTAAAGATAGGGAATAAAGGACCAAGAAGTACCATTAAATAAAACAATTTGTGGTTTATTACCAATGGGTTTAATGTACATTATGTTATGAATTCACAGAAAAAGCCATTTGTTCATGTACAAATTACAAATACACAGCCTATTCTCTCCACTCTTTAGTAGAAATGTACACTGGGTTCTTCTCTCCCATTACTGTCCCACAACAGCATCGCAACCTGGCAAGACTTTTGAGTGAAACAGAGTCAGGAAAAGACAGTTAGTCTCTTGAAGACGTAAATGGAGGGAGCAGCAGCTCTTGTAGAAAACATGAAGCAGAGTTTAGTTCTGTGTTTTGCAGATGTCTGATTGCACCTGACAGCTGTTACACATCGAAAAGAAAAGCCCGAGGAAAGCTTCTTTCAAAAGCTGAGTGACTTTCGTCAGCTCAGGCAAAAACTTCCAGGCTAAACGGCCTGATGGTGCAGTGGTGTGATGACGACAGCTAGTTCCCAGAGGTCAGAGGTCGGAGGAAGGAGTGGAACGGACAGCTGGAATCCTTGCGGTATGAAATATTCAATGATGTTTTAGAAGTGCTGTGAAACATGACAGGATCCCCCAGCATAAAGCCATATGTTGGGTTTGTCAGGAAGCTAAAAGAGCAGATCCACCTCTGCTGCCTCATAAAGCACCACTTAGAGACAAATTCAAGAAAAAAAAAAAGATATAAACAAACATACTTTCTTTTACATGTCTCACTCCCAGAAATAAGCTTCATCAAGTAACTTTATAATTCATCTTTGTCTAATGTGTTTTCTTTATACAGTGTTGAATATAGTGGATTCGATTTTGTTTGTGTGTGTGTGTGTGTATTGTGTCATGGACTTGCTGATTTCGTTCACTCTTCTCAGATCTAAAAAGCACCTCAACTCTTTACTTCCAGGAAATCCACACATTAGCTTACAATCAACGCGACCGGGTCTCTGGTAACCGTCCAGGCATTTATGTAACTTTGGCAGCAAAACACGTATTTATATAGACGTTTCCTAAGGATTCTTCAAAGCAGGTAACTGGAAACAGGAATACCAGTTCACTACTCACATTAATCCCATTGACTGGTTGGACTAAAACTCACTTAAAGCAAAACAAAACAAATAAATCAGAACCATCGGTCAGCCATATGCGCCAGTAGAGTGGAACTAGAAAGTAATTTCTTTTATCCAGCTGACCAATAATTTACCTCTCAGGCATAATAATTTAATTGCATAAAGACAAAAAAAGGCAGCTGGTGTATATGATGCTGTTGACAACACAATCTAACAGTCCATTATAAAAATGATATAGAAATATTTGGGATGTGATAAGTAAAATGAAACATGGTTCGGATATGCTAAAGGAAAGGAAGACCGTTGCTCCCTGTGCTCCTCCTGCTCCGCGCCGACGGTCAGCTGAGCTGCAGGATGTTCACGATTCGATTGCTGCTGACAATTTTTCATTGGCCCGACTGTAGTCAGTGGATGTCCTCACAAGTATAGTATTATGAGCTTGTGCGTGTGGTTTTTGTGCCCCTTCTGGTCTCTGCCTCCTCTCACTGTGTGGATGTTTGCTGTTTGTCCGTCTTCACGCAGTAGTTGGGTTTGTCGGAGACCTTGTAGCCCGGCAGGCACTCGCAGCGGTAGGAGCCCACTGTGTTGATGCACTTCCCGTTTCTGCACAGCGACATCCGGCTGTTCAGCTCCGAGCACTCGTTCACATCTGCACGCAGAGAGAGGTGCCGGCGTGAAACAGAGGAAAGGTACAGCGGGTTTATTACGTTCCAGCGAGGGGCCGCCTACCGACGCAGGCCATGCGGGACAGGTCCAGGGTGAATCCCGCAAAGCAGTCGCAGGTGTAACCCTCCTGAACCCGGACGCAGCGGCCGTTCTCGCAGCCGTTAAGGATCCCGCACTCCTCAGCTCGCAAGCCCTCGAAGGTGCTGTAGCGATCTGCAGCACAGGCATGCACCACACACAATGAAGCCGTTAATAAACTTACCTGCCTTACATCATCTGATCAGCATTGGAAAACAGCAGCAGTAGTAAAGTTGGAAACTTAACACGTGGATATTACCACAGAATCCTAACATCTCAGACCTGATGTCACTGCCTGGCCACGAAAAAGGTTCCCACCAAAAAAAAATACAAAAGATCACACACTCTAATGTTTCATTGGACTGTCTTTATCTGTGATGATAGCACACATTTGTGGGGGGGAAGTTACAGTTAAATGTAACGTTAAAATGTGGTTTAAAAAGTTTTTAATGTGATCAAGCTGCAGGACCAAAATGACTAATAAGTGGATATAAATATCAAGCGTATTTTTCTCAATAAACAAACTGTTGAGACCCATAAAACTCAAATTAAAACTTAAATGTTGTTTAGATATGAGTTTGGTTCAGTGTCACTAATCTCTGCTACACCTTTGAAAAAATTGAGGCTCTGAATAAAACAAGTTTTAATGGATAACTACTCCTAATAAGATTTATTGTAATGGCTGTCAATACAAGTTATGTGTTATTTAAGTTATAACTTGTTAAGCTGCTTTATTTTAAAACCTTTTTTAGATTTTGCATGTCCAGGATGACTGAGAGCCAGAAAGTAAGTAGAAATAATGAACAATAGAGAAATGTGTATATCTATATGATGATAAGGTGTTTCCAGTTTTCGTAAAAGGAGCTGTGGAGCTCCTCCTCCTCCTCTTCCTTCTTCTTCTTCTTCTTCTTCTTCTTCTTCTTCTTTGTCTTTAAAAGCAACAACATTCCACAGGAATGCATGCAGTAACAAAAAGCAAATGTTTTGTAGGATGTGCTGTTCATATAAACTTAATCACAACATTTAAGAGTCAAGGGAGTAACTAATGAATAAATGCAGTCTATGGTATGCTTACACACATTATGAGTAAGATTTCCAAAAGACGGAAGTGCCGCTTTCATCTTGCTGTGACACAAGATGGCAGCAAAGTGCTTCCAAACCTCACTGCATTTGGCTGTCTGATCTGCGACGTTAAAACCACTGGCAGGTGAATCAGTCTAATCTGACCATCTCAACAACAGCTCAGCAGCTCTACATGGTAGGATGCAGCTGAGGGGAACTAACAGCCAGACATGAACATCCTCACATCCTCCTGGAGCTTCTTGGTTTTTTCATCTCCTCTGGTTTGAAGAAGGAGCAGCTTAAAGCATTCCTGTGGTAACTAGATGAGTCCTGCAGTGTGCAAACCTTTTTTTTTTTTTCATATTAAAAAGATAGAAGAGATGTTGCTCCGAGCGCTTGTTCCTCTTCCATAACATCAACTTGTTATTACTAAAATCAATTAAAGGCAGGGATCTTTCTACCTCACCATATCCTTTAGAAAAATGAAGTAAGTATTACTAATCTGAGATACTAGTAAATTAAATCTACATCGGTGGAAAATAAGACTTCCACATGAAAAAGTAAAATAACTGATTTTTTAAGTATAAGCCAAACTTGAGCAAGAAAGCTAAATTTTTCGGTTCTTCAGATAATTACACTGGAGCCTTTCTCAATGGATGTTCTACATTAATCAACATGGAAACATACATTACCTGATACAAGCCACAGCTTTTCTGAAAATGTAATTTTTATTTGAAGTACTTTAGAGTTTTACATATGTGAAATTCTACCTAACATTGCTGTTTTTCAGGTATCGAACTAGTGAAGATGAAATATCAAGTAGATATTTCATAGCACATAGAACTGGTTTTAAATCAGATACCATTATTAGCCATGTAGGTTTTCGGTTCCCTGTGTTTTTTTTTTCCCATTTTGTTCAAACTTGCCATCCTGTGTCAGTGGAAGCTGCTCTCCCAAGACAAATCCTCTAATAAAGGTTCTCAGTCATCTGATCAAACAAATGTATGTCTGAAGGGTAAATACTTACGCTCTTCGTTTTCGTAAAAGTTGCGGACATGCTGCTCATCGGGAGACGTCATGTAGTCTGGGCTCACTTCATATTCATGAACCGGACCGGCAACCAGGGCATCTTGGCCGTAAGGCTGTCGCCTCCCACCCAAAGGAATGTTGCAGATGTATGCATAGTCCTCTGAGGAGAGAAAAAACAGTTTGTGGAGAAGAGAAACTAAAGAATAAGAAATCTCTGAGAAATAAGTGAGGTTTATCAAGTCCCAAAGTACTTCACGCTACATTCAGTCATTCTCCCATTCACATGCTGAAGCTCCTGGATAGTAGCCACAGCTATTCTGGCGCAGCCTGACAGAGGGCAGGCTGCCATGCGCTGGCGCCACCTGTTCGGCCCTCTTACCGCCACCAGCAGGTAAGATGGGGCTGAAGTGTCTTGCCCAAAATCACAATGTCTGAAACCGAAGATCAAACCGATGACCCGCCGACTGCATGACGAACTTCTACCTCCGTCTCTACCATCGTCCCCATCATCAACTAATGACAGTTATCAAGATTGCTCAGCAGAATTAAGACTTAAAAATATACTAAAACTTTGTCTTAGTGCATTAAAACTTTACATTAACAGTGAAAAATAACAGGCAAGTCAAACTTCATCATTATTCTTCCCACTTTTCGGAAAAAAAAAACACCTTAAGTGTCAAAATATTTTGTAAGGAGGAGATGCACTTATGTCGCAGAGCTGTGACATACCAAGTGCATCATAATTATGTGTCTCTGAGTCGCGTACCTGAGTTTCGGGGGGGACACAAGGCGCACGCCATCCCCCAGGCCTCTCCGAAGCGACAGCAGCACTCGGTGTAGGTGATCTTCCTGTTGGGCCCCAGGGGCCGCGTGCACATCTTGTTTTCTGTGACTGTCTGCCAGCAGATCCCCTGATAGTTCAAATGCTCCATCTCTTGTTGCTCTACAAATACAGCCAGTCTTACTATCTAGAAGGAACCACACCCTATGGGCTCTGTTTGCACTCATACCATACCATACCATACCAACTTTATTTATAAAGCACTTTAAAACAACCACAGTTGATACAAAGTGCTGTACAATTTAAAAACACAACATAATTAAAAGTAATTAAAAACAGTTTAAAAACAAAAACATACAATTTAAAACTAAATCCCACTGGTGTTGAAAGCCAAGTAAAATAGATGGGTTTTAAGACGAACTTTAAAAGTGGACAGAGATGGGGCCTCTCTGATCTGCAAAGGTAAGTTATTCCATAATTTGGGGCCCATAACAGAGAAAGCCCTGTCCCCTCTGAGCTTCCTTTTTGTTCTCGGTACCTCCAAGAGCAGCTGATTTGCTGACCTGAGAGACTGATGGGGTACGTAGGGATGAAGAAGCTCAGTGAGGTAAGCCGGGGCAAGATTATGCAATGATTTAAAAACAAACATAAGAATTTTAAAATGAATCCTAAAATATACAGGCAGCCAGTGAAGTGAGGACAGGACAGGGGTCACATGTTCCCTCTTTCGAGTTCCTGTCAAAAGTCGTGCAGCAGCATTTTGTACTAGCTGCAGACGTGAGAGCAGCGACTGACTGACTCCCAGATAAAGTGCATTACAGTAATCCAATCGAGTTGAAATAAAAGCGTGGATCACCGTTTCAAAATGCTGCCTGGAAAGAAAAGATTTCACTGACGCCAATCGCCTTAAATGATAAAAGCTGGACTTAACCACGGCTCTAATTTGGCTGTCCAATTTAAAATCACTGTCCACCTTAAAACCAAGATCTGTAATAACAGGTTTAAAATATTCCTCCAAAGGTCCCAGGTCAACAGAGGAGGGCTCACAGGAGCCACTGGGTCCAAACACCATCACCTCTGTTTTGTTTTCATTAAAGTTTAAAAAGTTCAAGGCCAACCAAGCTTTAATGTCTCCTAGACATGCCAGGAGATGTTTGATGGAATGTACATCCTGCTGCTTTATGGGCAAATAAATCTGACAATCATCAGCGTAACAATGAAAAGAAATCCCATGTTTCCCAAGGATAGAACCCAGAGGCAGTAAATAAAGAGAGAAAAGCAGTGGGCCAAGAATTGAGCCCTGTGGGACACCATAAGACATTGAAGCAACAGATGATTCAGAGCCACGAACATTCACTGAAAATGTTCTCTCCTCCAGGTAAGACCTGAACCTCAACTGTAAAATTATGTTATCAACTGGAATATCATATGCAAATAATACCAACACTGTCACTTATTAGTAGTATTAGTGGTTGCTAGTGATCAGAATCATTCAGTTTCCTTTGAGCTACTGGGGAATAGATTTCACTTTTCAGCCACAGATTTTACTTTTCATATCTTCATACATCATTCTGCTATGGAGCATCTGTGCCTTTACAAAGAGAGTATTGTCTAGTGTTGAGATAAGATCTTAGGACAAAGGAAGCTAAAAAAAAAAGCCTTTTTGTGACGTACTGACTGCAGCTTCTGAAGTCTGTCTGGATGCAAAGTTGGACCAAAAGTGGTGGGATTATCATAATCATAATTTTCATAATCATATTTTTCGGCTTTTGTTTACATGTCAATAGTTTACGTGTCTGGCTTCTCCCGGTGCAGAATTATGATGCATGTATGCATCAACGGAGTAAAAGTCGGATTGAAGGCAATGCTTAAAGCTGCATCACTGTCCAGCCTGCTGCATACAGACATCAGAAGTGTTTACAGCCTGCATAAGCAGACCAGAGCTTTACAAAGTCTGGAATCAGAAATCAATCCTAAGGCTCTGATTGGTTTATTTGAACTGATGTGTTTTTTTAAAAGATGGGTAAATGTGATTTTTTTTTTGTTTTGTTCACATATTTCTTCTTTTGTACTAAAACAGTTTTAAAATACAGAGACTTTAATGAAAAAAACTGAACTCTCACCAGCCATCTGCGGATGCATAACACAGCGGTTACTGTTGGAGTCCAGCACCATGGGGGGTCTACAGAAGCAGTTGAAGGAGCCGTCTGTGTTCAGACACTCTCCTCCATCACAGACAAACTCATCCAAACACTCATTGACATCTGCAGAACAGTGAGACAGACAGACAGACAGACCATATTCATTAGTTAGACGATGAAACGGAGCCGTTTGACTCTCTAGAAACACGTCTCTGTTTTACTGACCTGTGCACTCCAGCTTGACCGGGTCATAGTAGTGTCCGCTGGTGCAGTAACACTCATAGCTTCCCTCTGTGTTCCCACAGTAGCCGCCTTTACACACCTCCTTATCAAACAGTTTGCATTCATCTGCGTCTGCAAACAGAACAGAACATGGTCTGTTTGATCACCCCTGAAAAACTCATCTTTGTGCATCTAAACTTCTCAGCAAAACACGCTTTCAAAGCTCAACAAGGTCTGCGGGGGCTGGGGAGCAGTTGTTTAGAGTATACTGCCTTGGGTAAGAACTTTCATCAGCACCATGAGTTAACACTGCCCCCACCTGACCACGCTGTTCCCTTCCATGAAGCAAACATCCACTGTTTTCCAGTTTGCAAAGATGGAACTTTGACAAACTTCCCATCTGCTTGTTGCTTAAAGCTGCAGTACGTAACTTTTACAAAAATATGTTCTTTTATTAAAACTGGCATCGTGTTATGACAATATGGTATAAGACTTACCTGTAAAAAAAAAAAAATGGATCTCCTCCACCTCTTCCCTGAGCTACTATTGCCATCTAAAGAAATGCACCGCTGTGGGGTTCAGCGTGGTTGACATGACCAAACAGCTTTGTCCACTAAAAACCAATTTCCAGGAAGTCCTCTCAGGTGTGTGCTTAGCGATCTGGCATTCTCTGTGTCAGCAGTCTGTTCAACACAAAGGGGCACTGCCTCCTCACTGACTGCACATGCAAAAAAATGCATCATAAAACTCAAAACTGAAACCCATCACCCACACTTGACCGAGGCCCAATCAGATCGTTACAGTCGCAGAGGATTTCAAGCTAGTGGAACTTATTCAGTTTGTAGGGACAAAAACAAAAAAAACTGCTACAGAAACAATAAGATGGCGCTTGGTGCGTACAAAATGAAGAAGAGTTGTTGATAAAAATCATCGTTACCAGATAACACCTTAAAATATATCATGCCTTTAAATTGGATCAGGGTGAACTGTTTCCACTTGTCTTACCTTTATAAGTGCTTGAGAACATTACTCCATATAGCAGGTCTTCTTTGGGAACAAAACCTCTTCCGGATGGACACATCTCGGTGAACTGGTCTAGAAGAGAGCAGACATGGAGGATCCAATGATAAGCTGTTCTGTTTGCTGCAGATTGTTTCCATAAATACAGTTACACACTGCTGCTGCGTCCTGCAGGGACCCCACTCTCTGCACATACAGTCATTTGGAGGAAAACAGTCAAAACTTTTGTGATAGATTTTCATGGATAGGGTTTCCACGGAGACAGAATGGAGACTGATGGATGGATGTTATTGGAAACCAAGGACTCACACTGACTTCTGAGTTCTCCAACCGTTTCCTAAGTGGGAGTTTATCGTTGTTTGATTTTAAAGCTGATCAACCTTAACAACACACTGCATTCTGATCCACCAGCTCACCTGTGCCATTAACAGGACAAGGGTACACCTCACAGTTGTCCCCCCAGCCAGCTCCAAGAGTGCAGCAGCACTCCTTCAGCGTGACGTGGCTGCTCAGCACACTCTCACAAAGGTTCTCGTCACTAAGATGATAGTAGCAATCCTTCCTTTCCACTGAAGGCGCTGAAAAGAAACCAACAGAAAAACATGAACTGAAATTGTAACTGATCTTCAAACAGGTTTTTAAAGCCTAAACAAGCTTGTTGAGAGATTTTTCCAGCATTCTAACTAGGCCTGTCATGATGACAAATTTTGCTGGACAATAAATTGTCAGAAAGGTTATTGCAATAAATGATAATATTGTTGTTTTTATAGACCGTTTTTAAGTCACACCATATTGATAAACTTTAATCTCATAAAGGATAATCAACTCCGGAACTGGAAGATATTTTAAATATCCAAAATAAAACATCACAACCAAAAACAATAAATAAAATGGAAAAAAAAAATAATAACTTAAAACCAAAACCATGAATAAAATGGACTATAATACCTATCATTCAAATTATTGAGATAATTTTAGTTAATCATTAATTGATTCATTGCTTATTGTGTGAGGCTTAATTCCAACTAGGCTGGACTTTGACTGGACTTCTGGAAAATACTTTTTGTAACGTATACTCACACATATGATATTTTAAGATAATTTCCTGTAGCTCTCAGAGTGACAACCTCACAGATAACGTTAGATTATTTTGGCATATGGAGGAATTCATGGGGAATTAAATGGTTACTTTTATCCACGTGATGGAACAGGAGACCAGATTTTAATCTTATAGAGAGAATTACGTTGTACGATATGCGGATTTTTATAAACATGTCTGGATGAGTAGAACCTTAAAGCTAAAAGGGCGTTACGTTTATGAACTATATGTCAGTTTAACTGAGAGTCTGTTGTGAAGAACGGGACATAGTATAGAACAAAATGAACAAGATGGAAGAATCAAGAAAACGTATTCTTAGCCAGCTTTGAGGTGGCAGCCTAAGCTGACAACAAAACTGAAAGAATCTATAATAAAAAGTAAAAAAAAATCCATTATTTCTTTAGTCACTGGATCAGGACTTATTTTCATAGATCAGTTGTTCTTAATGAGATGCTGCTTGAAATTCCAAGCTAATGAAATCTGACCCGTCTTTGGAATGAAAGCTGTGCTGTGGGCTCGTCGTCAGCTGTGGGTGTCAGTGTGGGTTACCTGTTTGAGTGGGCTCACACTTGGCAATCATGACGTTGTAGTCCAGACCATTGGGACACACACAGAGGAAGGAGCCATCCACGTTCATGCACTCGGCCTCTCCACACACACTGCTCAGGAGCTCACACTCATTCACGTCTGTGGGAGAACACACATGGAGTTTTTGATGAAGAATCTGAACTGAGAAATGTGGCAGTTTAATACAACATGGTATGTGAAATAATGACGTTTAGTGGCCAGAGCCAGTTGCAGGTTAAGCATTGTACAAACAGGCAATCTAGATTTATTGTTTTAACCAGGATACTCCAGTATTTAGTTCCATCCATCTTCCAATAAATCGGACTCGCTTCTCTGTCCATGATGCTGCCACTACCATGTTTCACCATCAGTGTTCCTGGCGACGCATAGTTTTAGCTTTATAATACATGTATTATGTCCATATACACATTTTGGATTGAGCCCAAAAACTTACTTTGGTCTATATGTTGCTTAAAAAGAAGTATAAATGCACATTCTAAATTAAATGTTTGCTTTATGAGGTGGATGAGGAAAGTGACAACTCTCAAACCTCACATTTATGGTTGAAGTTAATTTATTATTTATATGGTCCATTTTTGGCCTCATCTGGTATTTTTAATTACCTTTGATAGTCTTTATGGGGACCAAAGAATTGTGGGATCATCTTAGAGCTAATGTCTGATTTAAGTTTAGTTCAAACTTAAAGCTAGGAATCTACTAGTAATGGTTAAGTTTGGTGTTAAGTCTCTGAGTTCCAATTTATTATTTATTTAGTTTAACTACAAGCTGCAAAACAACAGCATTTGTAAAGTTTTTTTTTTTAATTTTTTTTATTAATCCTGCATCTGTCAGGGCAACAAAGTTCAAATAAAGGTTTGATTTAGCAAGTTCACTGGAAATCCTAAACAGTCATGTGTAAATTCATTTCAGTATAATCCCTATGTCATTAGTTAGGGTAAAAAGAAAAGTATGCAAAGTAAAAACAGAGCAAGGATGATGATAAACAGGAAACATTGTTAAATAGTCCTGTTTAAAAAGAAGTAAAGTTCACTTTGGTTGGAGGGAAATGACACAATTAAAGGGGAGGACAGATTGAAAACGGAGAGGAAACAGACGGTGCTGGCTGATCAGACAGCAGACCGGGCTGGAAAAGAGGAAGAAAGTGAAATAACACTCATTCTAAATGGTTAGTGGTACACCACCGCTGTTGGCTTCCAGTCTGTGTGTTTGTGTGTAAGTGATTCCATGTGTAAGGGCCACAGTGCAGGGACAGTTTAGCAGCTGGCTGGACTGAACTCGGGTGGGACCAGGAAACCGTGCCAAGGAACAGATGGCAATTGTGCTTAAATGGGCATGCAGCAAATACTGTATTCTAAGTCTGGAAACAAAATGTGTGTTTTGGTGGCATTGCCCACTAAGTGTGCATGCATGCATGTACGTGTCTGCGTGCATGTGTGTGTACCAGGTTTTTATATTCTTTGGGGACCTATTTCTGTCTGCAATGTGGGGCTGTAGGGACCACTGCTCCTTGTGGGGACATTTTCTTGGCCCCATGCGAAGGAATAATGTTTTTAGGTTAGGGGTTAGGCTTAGGACTAAAGTGTGAATTGACTTTTGATGAGGGTTAGGTTTAGAAGTATGTGATGGTTTGGGGTATGGGTAGGAATATTGTGGGCGAGTGTGCGTGTGTGTGTGTGTATTTGTGTGTAGTGGCTGGGAATAGGTTGTGACAAGCCGACCTGCTGGAGGAAATCAAACTAGATGGGAACAGCATGGAGCCTTTCAGCTCCTCCAAATCAAATCTGAACAAAACCATTGGTTTTCAGCCTGATCTCCATGTCCTCCCATTCCACTGGGATGCATTATTATGCTCATTATTCTGGCTTCCAAATCGTATCTGAAGTCACTGCTATAGCCAAAGATGACAGAGGCAAACTGTAACTGCTTCAAAGATGGTCCGACTGTTCTGATATCCTTTCTGAATACAGAATCCAGGTTTCACCAGGAAAGCAGCAAAGCTCTGTAGGGAGAGCAGCTTTAAGTACAGCCATTTTGTCACTTTAGAACCGTAACCTTGAGTTTCTATTATTGGGATTTAATGTGATAAACCAAACATAAAGCAATGTGCCACCGTAAAGTGGAAAGTAAATTCACAGGTTTTCACAATGAAATCCTAATGATGTGGCAAGGATTTCTATTTACCTCACTTTACTTTCATACCCCTCAGTAAAATTCACTGCAACCAATTACCAGCTGCAGACTAACCAAAGCATGGATCCACCTAATCTGTCAGGGATGGCAAGGGAAGCATAATAAGAGAAGCAGCCAAGAGGCACATATTCCACATACACAAATATTACCAGTATGCACAAAGCATTAAGTTGGTCCATGGTTAAAAAAATATTCACGGATCTCCAATCCAGAACCGCACAGCATTCTGAGAGATGTAGGCAGAGGAAAGGCTTTAGCTGTTTGACCTCTCACAGCGAGCTGAGCAAGGTTGGTGGCATCAACTAACTCACTCTTCGGTTCCCTAGCAACAACCTGTTGAGTAACTTGCACAGCAGCAGTTTCAGGTTTCACCTGACAACAATGGCGTGAAGTGAAAACTGGAGAAAACAGGAAAAGATTGTGCCACCACTTTGGCAGTATTTCAGATATTTAAAGCAAAAAAAAAAACTAATCAATAATTACTGATATTGACAGTTATCAATATCGACTGATTTGGAATGCTTATATCATAATGAGTTTTTAAATCCAGCCCTATGATGAGGAGCATGAACAGTTAGCACAGCACTGCTTCCCGGTGCCATTCTGGATGTGTCAGCTCCTAATCAAACTGACACGGTCCTGGCTAGTCTGCATGTGGGCCATATTTCATCTGGGGCTGTAACTGTTTTCATTGTTGAGTCAAACCCGATACACAATCAATGTGAGCCAGACACTCACCCTCGCAGGCGTGGCCGTCCTGCGACTCCTGGTAGCCTTGGTCACAGAGACACTGGAAGGAGCCCAGCCGGTTCTCACAGTAGCCGTGGGGCCCGCAGCGCGTCTCGTTGAGCCCGCACTCATCAATGTCTGAAAATAGCAGGAACCAGAAAAAGGCTCAACAACGGCACCTCTCATATGCCTCAACGTTAGCCTTTCGATTTTATGTTTTGTATTTTATGAGGTGTAAGAATGAAATATCTGACCAAATATCTGCCTTTCCTCACTTTCCCCTGGAGACACATTAAAACCTGCAGCATTAAGAGTAAAAGAGGAATAGTACACTGTAATGAATGCTGGTATGCTCTATAACTAAAGGACCCACCATAAAAATATACACCCAGACTGCTACACACACACACGCACACGCACACACACACACACACACACACATTCTCACTGGAGTCTGAGTTTGCATAAATCACGAGAGAGGTCAACAAATATTCTTGCAAGTCTAGACAGCAAGCTTAAAGTCTTCTGTCTGCTTCTCTTCCTGTTCCTCTCGGGTTTTCAGAGGTAACAGAGGGAGCATGAAGCAGCTCTGACAGACAGCCCTGGACTCCCTCCACAGTGCTGAAAGCTGGGGCAACACATCTCAAGGAAATTGTTGATATTTTTCTCATCTGCCGTATCCTCCGAGTGTCTCAAAGTGATGGAGATATAGAATAGGGTGATGAAAACCAGAGCAGACATGGTGACACATAGCTGTTGTTTGCCTTGACAACTGCTCTGGAGAGCTGTCGGAACCTGAGGCATTGAAAATGGTTGAATCTGAATAAATCAATGGTGCCTAGAATCCAACAGAAATATTGCGAGAAGCGCCTGAAGTTAACAACATGTGTATGGAAACCAGCCAGGATTCCAGAAATGATTATTTTTAACAAAAGAATGGAGAGAAATTTTATTGTAGGTGCACACAATAGAAAACAATATGTAGTTATTTCTGTACATTGTAACTGAACCCACTGACTGTGATTCTGCATCAGGATAAACCAAAGTGTTCCACAATCACACCGTTCCTACGGTTTAAACTTGTTTTACTTAATGAGAGGAAATACTAATGCATACTACCAGTTAGGTGGTTACTACATGTTAATTACACTTGACTAGTTTAGCTGTTTGGCAGTACATTGGACCGCCAGCATTTGTGGGCGTACTGAAGGCCTTTCAACCATCTCATTGCCATGGTTTCAACAGTGGATCAAGGATATACTGAGTTCTCAGTAAACTCTCTGGCCAAACAGAAGTAACTTTCTTCTGGACAAAAGAAGTGCTGATTTAGCTTTATGACACATACATATAAAACATATACTGGATAATGCATGTCATGTCATGTTCCCTTCCAATCAACCAGTGTTTTTCTAGGACTGTCTCAACATAAGAAATACTAACCCCACTGCTTGGGGTCACTTCCTTACTTCCACTAGAGGTGTGTAAACCATACCAGTACCAACGTACAGATGAAAATACCGAAACAAGGTCAGTATCGCCAATACCTGTACCAATATCTATATCATTACCAATGTTTATTATTAAGTATGTCATCAAAATTCTGATCATTCTGATCTTTGAATTATTTTAAGACTTAGAACAGAATTTAGATTAAGTTTATAGGTGTCTACCAAAAAAAATTTTAAGATGACAAACATGACGAGCAGAAACAAACATAAAATAAAATAAACCTATATGCATTGTTTTCTAAATAAAGTGCAAAAAATTATCATTTGAGAACAACTCAAAGCAAAATATTTTCACAGAGTTGAGAAACTATAATACTAAAACGAAATACAATTTTAAGAGGGAAACTGAAACTAAAGCATCAAGCTTGCCATGCTGGTATTGGTCCAATACTGACACACACTTGGTATTGATATTTTGGATCAATCCATCTACCTCTAACTTACACAGCTGGAGGATATTCAGTCTTTGCAATAGATGAGTGAAAGCTATTATTAATATCAGGTTGGATTTTTTTTTTCACTTTTATACGTCTTCTGTATTCTAAACACAAGGTTCAACAGGACAGGATAAGACCACCCTTATTTTTAAAGATAAATTAGCTGGACTAATTGCAAAATATAATAATATTTATCCTTCCCAAACAATCGGTGTGTTTGTGTATGTATAGTTGTCTTACCATCACAAGAGGGCGCATGGAGGCTGGCGGTGAACCCACTGTCACACACACACAGATAGGAGCCTTCGGTGTTGATACACGAACCATGAGGGGAGCAGAGCTCAGCCTCCTCCACACACTCGTCCACATCTGAGAAGTGACAGGCCAAGCCAGCAGAGAATGGAGTTTAAACAACTTTATCTAGTTTCACTGAGGCGTCTGGCAGCTTTACAGCAGCTAAGATGTTGGAGCCCCTTCATTTCAAAGAGGAACTTCAACCTCAAAACACATAAACAATAGCAACCACATAAAGCAGTGTGACTCGTCACCTATACAGCTGGTGCCATTGATCTGCCTGAAGCCCTCGGGGCAGGTGCAGGTGTAGGAGCCCATGTTGTTGACACACTCTCCCACAGACACACACGGGGAAACCTCCTCCTGACACTCATCCACATCTGGATTGTAAACACAGGAGGAGGACATGTCAGTTTGTTTGGTCTATTTTTATCGATTAGGATAGTAAAACTGGAGGGTATATTTGCCGCATTAAGTATTAATATGCCAGGTTTGGATTCAGATAAGCATGTTGTTATCTGAATCCAGATAACATAACAACATATCCTTTTTTGTTATTTAAAAGCAAAAAAGGAAGACAGACAAAAGAAATAAAAGCCATTAGTCATGCATCTACTGTAAACTATAACAATCACCATAAATAGTTTGCAGAGTATACTTTGGTAAAAAGAAGTTATTAGATTATCTAATTCAGTGAAAGACAGAACAAAGGTAAAGAGAGTTTCTGCCCACATTTAGACAGGCTATTAAAAAGAAACTAATTAGTTATGAAAACATTTTAGATTTTGATTCTTGACCAATTTATCCAAAACACAGGTGCATTTCACAATATCATTAAAAAAATTTATTCCGCACTTCAATTCAAAAAGTGAAATGAAAATAATAAATAAATTATTGGTAAATCTCAGTTTCATCGATCTATTTCTCTCAGTTTTTATGTTTAGGGTTGTAATCCCCTCAAAGCTGGGTTGTTTCTGTTTCTTATATATATATTTTCCTTCCACTCGATTTTTCAATAACATGCTTGACTATAGCATTCTGTGACCAATTGTAGCCCAGCTTTTGGCGGATTTCTGCGGTCTTCCCCATTATTGTGTAGATAAAATACATCATCCTGAAAGCAATAAATCTATGTAATGAATTTTACTCTCTGAATATATATAAAAAAAGCATTTTAATGATGCTCTATCATACGGAGAGACACATCTGCACATCAACCACTGATAAAGTAGGTAAAACCGAGAGCCTGACTCAGGCTGAACGATTAACGGTTAAGTGTGAGTGATAAATACAAACCATCACACTGGTCCCCAGCTGATGACACTCTGAACCCGGGTCCACACTGACACAGGAACGAGCCTTCAATGTTCAGGCAGTGGCCTCTGACACACACCCGCTCATCATGGCACTCATCTACATCTGGAAAGATACAAAGGTTTACACTGTACATTATTAACGAAGTGTTAATCGTTGTTATGCGTTATTGCATAAACAGTGTGCTTTTTCAGTATTCTTTTTCAGCAGCCAATTCTCACACAGTCAATTCAGACAAATCTGAGAACTGATCCAGTTCAATGCTGAGGTTTAAACTTGAGCTACAATCACACAAAATAATACATTTTGAAGAATTCTTCATACTTAACTAGTACATTTGAGATTTGTTGTCCGATGGGTGCCTGAGGCCGTGGAACAGTTTACATTTCTGTTTTAAAACAAGGCTAATCTTACATCTTACTGTCTCACATTGACATTTATGTAATGTAAATCTGAGAATTGATCCTGTTCAGTGTTGAGGTTTAAGCTTCTGCTACAATCACACAAAATAAAGAATTTCATGTTTGGTCGATATTAAACTTATGTACTAAAGCAGAGAGCAATAATATTTAAACTCTGGTATGTTAACCCACGACAGGAATTTTTGACGTTCACATAAATGAACTATTGTTCAGATTTTAGTAAGGCCGTCCTAGACCATGTTGGTTACAATAACAGAGTATCAACCTACCAATGCGATGGTAGGTTGATTCAAAGTGTCACACCTACCAATGCAGCGACCTCCTTGGCCAACAAAGCCAAGAGGACAGGCACCACAGCTGTAACCTCCAGGCTCATTGTAGCAAATACCTGAAGGACATACTGTCCTGTTTTCACACTCATCAATGTCTGTGAAGAAGAGACAAAAGAAAGACAGACAGCTGTGATTTTCTGTCCAGTTTCAGCTCCTGTATGAATGGCGCTCTTGAAAAGCTCCTCCTTCTGCCACTCAGCAGCCAATTAAACTGCAGGGAACTATCTGAGATACAATGCAGTTAGCATTTGGACTGGTTATATCATTCCCAGAATCAATCAGGAGATGCCTCTCAGGAGACAGTCCCATTGACGGCACACGCATTAAAACAAAAGAAAACTTGTTCAAGGCACAATGGACAGAAAAGTTATGTTTCTGGATAACAAGGCATTAGCCACCATCTTACTATCTCACCTTGACATTTATGTAAAGTTATGTAAATCTGAGAATTGATCCAGTTCAGTGTTGAGGTTGTTCACATAAAGGAACTATTGTTCACATTTTAGTAAGAATCAAGCAGTCCTACATCATGTTAGTTACAATAACAGAGTATCAGTGAACATAAGGAGTCAGACCTACCAATGCAGCGACCTCCTTGGCCTACAAAGCCAAGAGGACAGGCACCACAGCTGTAACTTCCAGGCTCATTGTAGCAAATACCTGAAGGACACACTGTCCTGTTTTCACACTCATCAATGTCTGTGAAGAAGAGACAAAAGAAAGACAGACAGCTGTGATTTTCTGCCCAGTTTCAGCTCCTGTATGAATGGTGCTCTTGAAAAGCTCCTCCTTCTGCCGCTCAGCAGCCAACTGCAGGGAACTATTTGAGATCAAATAGTAGTGCAGCTGCAAGCGAGCATTTGGACTACGGTAGTTATATCAATGCCAGAAGAGGAGACGCCTCTCACGAGTTTTCTTGTGAGATCTGCATATGTTGTTGTTACTTATATATCAAATCTTCAAACAGGATATTTCCAGGGATCTGTGACTCAGAGGAAGGTATTAGTCCTCAATAGAATCATCCGTTGTTCCCCTCCTGGACTGCTTGTCTTCTCCCTTCTCTTTCTTTCAGGTTTCTGTCTCTAAAGGTCATTAAGTATGACACTGGGTTCAAGCTGTGGCTAAAGGCTGGTTTCAAATTGTGCAGTTATGGGCTTTCATAGACATGATCATTAGTCAAGAGAAAACTGCAGTTCATAGTGTTAGTTTTTTTTCATTGTGATTCTGCAGTGAAAAAAAATACGTCTTCAGCCCTTAGCAATCAATTTGTTCTTAGGAAAATTGACTGCTAAAATTAGACCAGCCCACAAATTTACTAAAGTCCTCTGGGAGGGAATGCGACATCATGAGAGTCTGCGAGAAGGTTTTGTTACCTTTTGCCCTGCAATAAAGATAGAGATGCAATAAATTTTGCGAGACTAAGAACATGTTTTTTGGCATTTTCACGGTAGCCGAGAATGGTTTCAAATGACAGAGTAGCGCTGAAGTTTGATGAAGCCGGGCCTTTAAAGAGCATGAAAAATGAAGTTACTAATTGGAGACTTGCTACTGACTTGGACAAGAAAAAGCAGACACTCGCGTTTGTGCTGGGGCTCAAAGGTAGAGCTGGAAAGACTGCTTTGGAAACATCCACAATCTGAGAAACGTTAAAAATGGTACATGGTCCGTACTTGTTTAGCGCTTTATCCAGTCCAGAGTCCAAAAGTGCTTTACACTACATTCACCTAAACACGCATGCATTCACATGCTGATGGTGGTCAGGTAATGGTAACAAAAGAGTTTAATGTCCATGGGGTTCTACATATCAGACTTTGAGCAACGACACAACCACATGAAGAAGTACAACTACCCTGCTTGATGCTACACTGGCATGTAAACTCCTGGATATGGCATGTCTCGAGGAGCAGAGTATGTAGCTTGCTCTGTCAAATCCTTGAACACAGTTCAAGTTCAGATTGAAGCAGATTTTTGGAGAAAAAAAAATCAGAGCAAGAAATGGTAGCGAGACTCGATATACCGCGTTTTTTTTTCTTTTTCTTTTTTTTTAAGAGTAAAGACCACAGGGCAAATTCAGAGCAGCCACATCAGTCTCAGCAAAGTACAAATCCATTTGACAAATATGGGGCATTTGTCCATTAGGCCAAAGACTGCCTGCTTCAGAGAAGTGAAGTAAAGTTGACAGAAGATGAAAATATGGATAAATGTAACTTTATATTATTTACTAAGGTAATGAGAGACTTTGAGATCTTCCAAACCGAATAACTGAGATCAGCTGTCATTGACACTGCATGCATGTATAAGTGGCAGCAAGTAGCAGGATAGTTGCATAAATAACCTAAGCTAAAGCCAAATTGACAAATGCTGCAGACTTTTCAAATCTGGAGATGGTCACCTGGTACACTACCACAGAAAAAATGAACCTTCGAGCCAAGATCGGGCAAACAAAGTGCCACATTGAAACTAAAGTGATTGATATTCCTTTATTGTTGAACACAATGTCTCTAAAGAGAACAGGAACCATTTTAGACATGGAGAATGACAGAATCGTCATGTCTAAGCAACACGTTCCTCTCGAGCTCACTAGTTCGAAACACTACTGTGTGGACCTTAGAGATGAAAATGCAATTATGTGAGTGGCAAAAAAAGTGAAGTCCTTATCGTCCTAGCAGATATGTCTACAAAAGAGAAACATAAAGTTCCCCAAAGGCTTCACAAGCAATTTGACCACGCCTTGACAGACTGGCTGCAGAGCCTCATTCACAGCTCTAGAAATACTGACAGACTGTCCAATCATCTTACAGGAGAGCAATATACTCATCTCTCTCTCTCTCCCTCTCTCTCTCTCTCTCTCTCTCTATATATATATATATATATATATATATATATATATATATATATATATATATATATATATATATATATATATATATATATATATATATATATATATATAGATGAGACACAGCAAGATCAAGTCTGCTGTTGGTTTACCCTTAGAGTACAATGAGACGGTGGATCTACATGAGTTGGATGCTGGCAGATGGTACCTGAATGTTATTGAATGTAAAACACATGCTTCTGCACTGGAAACATTGTGAGGACCAAAAAAAAATCCTCTATAACTTGTTCATTTACTAGTGGATAAGTGTCCGCGGTGCCCCCAAACAGAACAGGCAATGTTAGAGAGGTCAACAATAATTAAGTTTGAAGAATGGCTGATACAGTCTGAGATCCTCCTGAAGGTAAAAAAGAAAAATGGGTGTGGCTGGCAAAGGGTTCTGAACTGGGGTCTTATGGGCGAAAACAGTACAGAATCAGCTAACATGCAGCAGTATGGTATGGCTCTTACTGGTAATAAATAAACTTTGCATAATGGTGAGAAACAATTATTCACCTTTTAGTGCACAGACCTCACAGACCTTAATTTAGTAAATGTAGGGGCACACACTGGTTAAACCAGTGTAAGCTGAAGTTTTAGTTGGCACATGCATATATGACAGTTGAATAAACGTTGCACCACATGTTTCACCACAGTGTGGTGTTTCTCTCTCTAGGATCCCAACTATGTCTCAAACCATTTTCTTCTCAGTGTGTTTTCTCTATTATTCCTGTTAATACATATTGTGGCTGCATATAAATAAGCTCTGTACATTTTTATTTTTATTTTATTTTTTTACAGAAATCTAAATGCGATACCTCTCCCTCCACAAAGACGGAGATGAGATTTTACCGCAGCTACGAGGAAATAATCATGAGGCCAGCTTGCCCAGGCAGCTCTGGTTCAGTGTCGTTTTGGTGGGCAGGGAGTGCTGGGCTGAAATGGCAGGAAACCACATAATGATAGAGTGAATTGTATTTATGTCCTCACAAGAGTGGTGAGGCCAGTGGGTGCACAGACTAGTAACAGCCTGATTGCTAGTCTCTTCTAAAATTCCACTGATTTATAAGTCCTGTTAATATCAAAATATTTAGTTAGACTGAACATTTGTTCTTTTTGGAAGTTGTGGTTGTTTGCATGGTTGTGTCTATCAGGAGGCAATTTGTTCCATAAATCTATCATTATAATTTGACCATCAGGTCAGTAAATTCCTCAATCACAAACCCTGACCCTCACCAGCAACCTAAAAGAACTCCCTCACCAAAAAGAGTCTTCAGGGAGGAAGACAGCAAATTCCTGATGAATGAATGAAGACTGGAAACAATAATGAGATATACAGGAAGAAGGTAGACAGCAAACTCCAGCAAAGCAATGCTAGACGTGCAATGAAAAGGACCTCAGTCCTCAAGCAGAAGAAGGAACCGGTTGATGACAGCTTGGACAAAACCAATAAACCGAACACATTCTTCAGTTGGTTCAGGTAAGGATTGTCAAGATTCTCTCATTATTTTTATATTCAAAAATAAGACACCTCCAGTCAGATGTATTGTTATACATTCAGGAAAGAAGAGTTGTGTGTTTTTAGGGTGCATTCACATCAGCCCTGTTTAATCTGCTTTAATCAAGCTCTGGATAATTTGCTTAGAAAGTCCAGTTGCTTTGTGAAATGTGAATGCGTAACTGAATTCTGGTGCGGACCAAAACAGCAAACTCTGGTCTGTCTCTACAAACCTGGGTCTCAGTTCAACTGAAGTGAACTCTGGTGCCATTTCAAATGCATATGTGTATGTCAAGCTGTACGGGGCATTCTGGGTAAATACAAAAAAAAAAATGTGTCTAGTGATAGAGAAATGGCTCCTGGTCTTTTGCCAAAGACAAAAGAGAAACCCCTTTGACTGCAGACAACCTTCAGTATCAGTCTTAGCGATTTCTCCAACATCAACCAAAACTTTTCAAACAATCATGATTTGTTCTGCATTTGTTGAACTCAATTTGTTTCTGTGGTATTTTCACACTACAATTTGCAAGAAGCTGGATGCTCCAGATCTGCAGAGGTTTCACTTTTTCACAAACCTGTTGGAGATTTTTTTGAACAGGAGGACTGATCTCACATTGATTAGAAACAAAACCTTAGCTGGATGTATCTGCTGAGCTCCGCATGTGATCCCTTCTGAGCTCTCTAGTTAAACATGCATCTCTAGACGTGTTTCTGACGGCCTCCCTCGTTCCATCCTTACCTACGCAGGTGGTTTGGCTGCCATCCAAGTGGAATCCCTCATCACAGTGGCAGATGTAGCTCTCAGCTGTGTTGTAACAAACCCCCTGCCCGCATATGGAAGGGTTGATCTGGCACTCATCCACCTCTGAGAAAAACAGGAATGGAATAAACAACATATTGCAATTTACTGTTATAAAGAAATACCAGAGGTATATAGTTGGCCTAACATTTGCATAACATTTGACAATATTTGTCTTTTAAATGTTGCACAGTGATATTATGAAACCAGCAAAAAACATGATGGTTTTTTAGCAGTCAAGCAGGAAACTGACCAGCTAACTGAGTGGGTGCGATGTCCTGACCCGCATTGGATGGGAGAATCTCCACCGGAGCAGGTGGAGACGTCTTCTCAACAACTTCTATCAAATAAAAAAACAAAAACAAACAAAGGACACACCACCATAGACATTTTTAAACGATACAACATATATAGAGACAGGCATTATTGGAAAATATCTAGTTCAGCATGCAGGGCTTCCTTTACTGCGCACAAGCACAGATAGGTAAGCATGACCAGAATGCCACATCTTAACATGAAATCAAAGGTACAGAGGGTAACATAGCTTCAGCTGCATAATCCAAGGCCAAATAAGACAGAAATAGCCTTCAAGCCCCATTACCCACAACAACAATCACAGCATTTTAAAGAGATTGCGTTGGAATATTTTTGATAAACTGAGCCATCCTTTATGGAAATACTTAAATAAAGGATTCTAGCATCTCCTTGAAGATCAAGATCAAGTAACAATATAATTAAAGACTTTTCAAATACATTTTAGCCAGTGAAGTTACAATTTATCTGCGGAGTAAACAGAATAAAACAATCCCAGCTGCTCAGGGTTGTTGATCATTCACCGATTTCAGGTTTAAATGCAGCAGAAGGGCTGCTGCAGCAGGTGTGATGTTAAAAAAAAAAACTTAAAAGGATGACAAAAGCCCTGCATGTCATCTGAAAACTAAGACTTTGCAAGACACCGCTGTAAGTATATTCACATGTTGATGGGGAAAAGTTCCACGTTTAGACAAGATCGCCAAGCCACCTAGACTCTGCTGTAGTTGCCATGCCAGGGCACTAGATGGCACTGTGAGCTTAGCATGCGACTGTAACTCTTCACCTCACTGGTCTGTGAAGTATCTGGATCAATCGCAAAGTACGTCTCCATTTACGATGAACCAACTTCTCATGTAACACATACATATTTCACATCAGAATATGTGTCAAACTGAACAGGTTGCGCAGCACAGTACAATGCTATCCGGCAATTTTTTTACTATGTGCCCGAGCATGTGTAGAGCAAACCTGCAGCCATGAATTCGGTGCATGTGCATTCACACATCCGCATGGAGTGTTTCAGAGAAGTTCTGTGCCAGAGACTCCGATCACTGGCGACGTGTAAACAACAAACGGCAAAAATGTTACGGTTTCACTGAAAAAAAAAAAACAGCTCAGTGTAAACGGGGCCTAAAAGCCCCCTGGGAAGGAAAAACTTCCCCCTACCCCGTGATTGAGTTGCAAGCAACCACCAGAGAAAAACACACTATGGCACTGTAAAGTTTTATAGCATCGATAAAACCCTATCGGCTATGATTTTCATGCTAATAACTTTCATAATACTAACTGTTCAGTGGATGAGCTCCTCATCTTGCCTTTTCTGACTGCGACTTACAGCAGAACCAGCAGAACATTCAAAGTTTGCAAGATTTTGGTTCACTTTGGGATAAGATGTTGCAAAGTTTTCTCTTTTCATCTGAGTTGCCAAACTTGGCTCATAACCAGGGCTGGAACAGCTGAAGCTAATCTCCTTCTCTTAGCCAGGTTTCACCCCCCACCAGCCCTGACCTGCAGGCCGCTGGGCCGAGCCGTGTGTGAACTGAGCCCACACTGAGCTAAAGCAGTTTAATCTTTCCCCTAATGAAACATGAGGGATGTTTCTGTTAGGATTCATCTTCCTACTCTCATGCCAGAGGACTCCCAAATTAGACTTTCTAATGCTACATTGGAGTTGCAATTTGCCAAAGTGAGTATTTAACCCACAGTACTATATTTTTAAGAGTAACAAACAGAAAGCACTGTACAAGACAGAATAGGTCTTGTAGCACCCATCTGTAGCATCTTTATCTATACAAAAAATGCAGAAATCATCTTTTTCCATTTTGCATGAGGCAGATCTCTGTATGACACTAGGTCCAAAACCAGGTCTAGTATTAGACCTAGAAATCAAAAAGCTTGTCTTGGTTATGTGAGGATTTATTTTGCTTCTTAGAGACACTGCAGTAATATCAATGTGAATTAAAGGACTTGAGTGCTACAATATGAGAGAATGGGGTAAATATGATGACATATTTACATATTTGTCATTGTATGTAAATGGTGGATGAAGATAATACATATTTTAATCTAATATAGTTCCAGTAACATGACCAATCAACCTGCACAGCATGTACAGGTTGATTGGTCCTGCACACCAATCAACTCCTGCTGCTTCTTGAGCAGCTCCTGCTATAAAAAGAGAATGATACTCTGATTTAAGTTTTAACAATCCAAGTAATACTAAAGCATGCATGACCAAAGCAAAGTCAGGACTGACAACAGGACAAGACCGTCTGCAACAGCAGACAAACAGAATGTTAAGAGCTCTGCCAGAGACAAAAACATATGAAGTTGATGGATTTTCACTCCTGTGGCAGATTTTAATCCTAAACGAATAAACCCTGACCTGGAAGAATTTCTTCTGGTGTCCCAAAGGCCTCCACTGGTTTCTCTGGCGTTGGCAGGGGTTGCAGAGGTAACAGGTCAACTGGTTCCTGGAAAACGGTCACTGGCTTGTTTACTGGAGGGTTTGGTAAAACGGTGTAGCCCATTCCGCCGGGACAGATTTCTTTAAACAAGGCTACAGACGACACAAGCACAGGCAACAAAGCATCCCATCATTATTTTCAATAAGTAAAAGCATCATGTTAACTATTATTGGCAAATTCAAAACTCTGACACCAATGTTGAAAGTTTAACTGCTGTTAACATATTGGAATAAACATTAAAAGATACCGCTAGCAATAATTCCTAGAAAAAAAAAGACATAAGCAGCATACCTCTCATGGATAGAATAGAATAGAAAAGAATAGAATAGAAAGATTCTTTATTCTTTATTATCCCCGAATGGGAGAATTCAGGTCTGTCAGTATATCCGCAGATCACATTACATTAAAGTAAAAATATAAAACCAGAAAACAATAGGAGACAGTAAGGGAAAACTTCCAGGACAGGGCAAAGAAACCCTGTGGATTTATTAAAAAGTAAAATCAGAGCAAAGAAACATGTAACTAACTGGAAAAACAGTCCAAATAGCAGCAGGGTGTTAGGGATGCAAACAATTAATCAACATACAATTAACTGATATACAATACAATTGACATACAATTAATGGTTTCTTTGATTAAAATGAGTTCCAATTAATTAACTAGTAATGTCCGCAGCACCATCCAAAAGAGGGCGCTGCTGGTCATCCTTAAGCAGAGCAAGTTGTAAGAGAAATAATAATGGCGGGAGCTTTCCAGGACGGCAGATGAAACAGTCTGGTGTGGGATTCAAGATGCACCTAATGCGGTTCTGTTTTGAAATATAAACACTCGACAAACTCTTTAAGTTTCACCTTAACAGCGCTTGTTCAGCAACTTCAACTTCTTAACCAAAAAATACTGATGTGCTGCAAAGAGGAGGAGAATATGAGAGCAAAGCAGAGGGAATAACACAGAATAACTAAAAATGATGGGGAAGAAAAACATGATGCCAATAAGCACGGTTGATTTTGTGTGCTGTGGTGAGTGAAGATTTAACATTGATCAGAGAGTAACCATAACAACCTGCTTAGAGGCGCTACAATACGAAGGAAGCTGAATTAAAAGCATGACCAACAGCAGAGAGCATCACTCTCACCACTGACTATAGATTGACCTGCCAGCAGACAACTACATCAGTTTCCCTCCACTTTGTTGACACGAACATCCCTGTGTTCATGGGAAATTAAGTATTCCACATATTCTACTCTTTTCATCTTTAATTTTTCTATTCAGCAACCTAAGAGGTTCCAGTTTTCTTAGATTTCATAAATATGGCAAACTTTAATAATATGAAAAAAAAACAACAAAATTTTCTGTTTACTCAGTCAGCTGAAAAAAATTGTTAAAATATAACAATGTGCTTCTTTAAAAAAAAAAAAAAAATCAGCATAATATGAAAATGTAGCCCTTCATCTTATGGAAAGACGGTTGACCCTCTGGACACAAGAGAAAACTCAGGTTTTTAAGAAAATGGTCACTTATCAATTAATCGTTAGTCGACCGATAAGATCAATCGACTTTAGATTAATTTATTAATTAATGATGGTCATACAGCAGTGATGGTCATAAAGTCATACAGCTGCTGGGAGGAAGGACCAGTGGTAACGCTCCTTAGCGATAAATACTCTGAGGCTGGGAGCCTTACCTGTTCCAGGAGGGGGGCATTTGTCACAACGAGGGCCCCACGCTTTGCCCACACTGCAGCAGCAAAGCTGCTTACTCAGCTGGGCAGACACTGGGTGTAAGCACTGCCTCGCTGAGTTGACGTAGCGGAAGCAAGCGCCCTTTTCTTCCTGGACGGCAGGTGTGTTGGCTGAAGAGCAGCACCAGTAGGAGGACGGAGAACGTGGAGGTGTAGGAAATGGTAGACCAAAGCGTAGGAGACACATATTGAAGAGAGAGGACAAAACGTGAAGAAATAAAGCAGTTCCCTTCACCAGAGTAAACCTTCCCTCGCCCACAAATCCAAAAACACAAACCCCGGCACATAAACAAGCATTCTACTGCTGGGTTATCCACAATGACATCTTGTGGTTTTGCAGAATCCCATCGCTGGTATCTAAACAATCAAAGCTAACAAAAAAAGAAAAAAACAGAAACATATGTCCACAAAACAAAGAAAAGATTGCAAGATGGAATAAAATAAGAAAAATGCCAATACGTCATGCACTAACACACAGATGCTGGCTGAGTTCAAGGCATGCAGGAGGTCACTGTGAAGAGGACAACAGCAAAGAGCGGCTTTTTGAAGTCACCAGATGGTATCTACACACCAAACAGTTACTTAGGCTTGCCAGGAAATACATTCCTGTTGTTTCACCAAGACATGTAAACACTGAGTTTGTTAAACTCTACTGGGACTTTAACTGGAACTGTGTGTTTGCTTAGTGAACACACACTCAAGGTGGATCTAAAAGATGAACCTGTAGAAAACCACAATACACACAGGTAGGTAAGGTAGAGTCTCTACGATGCTCCGGAACCTTGTTGAAGTCTTTGAAGTAGCAGAGGAATTTAAATAACTATAAAATGGCTTTAGAAAGAAAAGTCACTAGAGGTTGTGATGTAGAGCAAAACGTCTGACCAAATCAGCCCAGAAAAGCTTCACCAGACATAAAATCATTTTCAGTCATCTCAGTTCTCAGATCTGAATCTTATACAGCAGGGGTTGCCATCTCAAGTCTTCAAGAGTTGTGCTGTTCCCTGTTCCAACACACATGAATCAAATGAATGGCTCATTACCAGGCCTCTGCCAAAATTAATGACACGCTGAAGAGGTAATTCAGCCTCCAGTTTTGTGGAATGACCTACAAGACTAAGAGCTGTGCTGCTGGAAAAATTTTAAATCCAGTGATGATTGCCAAGTTTCAAGAATGAATACAGAAATAGATTGCTCAACAAATCACTAACTGTGTCAATAAATGCAACAAAAACAATAGTAATATGAGTCAGGAATTCAAAGACATACTAAAGAGAACAGTGATGAAAACTCAGGTTTTATTTTGTCTTAACAGACAAGCACTCACACACTCGCATGCGCACACACGCATAGACACGCACTCTGCTCTGGTGCTTAACATGCACGCTCACTATCAAAATTATTTGTTTATATCTTCTTGTTTTTTACTGTAATTTGGTAAACCAACCTTTGTTGTCTCTATATGTCTCTGGCAGTGAGTCAGTCTCAGACAGTGTTTTGTTGTCAAAGTGTGGTAGGAAATATCAATTTCAAAGAATATGGAAACAGGCCAAACTTAGAGTTCATCACCAGCTGCATTTCCATTTACCATAAAATTGCGCAAAATGAACACATGAAAATAAATTTGCTTAATAAAAACCTAGCAATGTTGAAAAAAACATAAGTTTTCCATGAAAAGTTTTTGTTCCTGGATGAGGTGGGGGATTTTGGCCATGTTAATTTAAATGTATTATGCAAAATTGCAATAGAGACACTTTTTTTTTGACATCGTATGAGTCACGTGATCAACAACTGGATGTAAGTACTGGCAAAAACCTAGAAGAAAATGAAGAAGAAAAAGTGGTAGTAGGATGAAGGTTTGTTTTTGGTTTTTTTTGTGTGTTTTTTTTTTTCGGACAATGTGCAGCTGGCTCCACCAGAGCTCTCACAGCATCACACTTCATAAAAAGTTGTTTTTTCTAAGGCGTTGAATTCATAGTTCTTCTGTTAAATCAGAGACTGAAATTTCCCCAAAACGCCGCATACGTAGCCACTTCCAAGAATAACAGGCTTGTCACTCCAATGACTAAAAAAGACACCAACGTGATGAGCGCTAGCGCCATGGCTGAGTTATGAATATATCTCATTTAACCGTTCACATCCATCCGTGTCATGAATTTTAATGACTACCATGTGAACAAAGTTATTCACATGTGATTTTAGTTTAATTTCTTATTTAATGGGAAATTGTGTTTTTTGACATTAGCAGAATACAGACCCAGATTTGCACACATTTATTATGGAAATGCAGCAACTGGTTGATATGGATGTGTCAAACAGCGGAAACCACTGGAGTTGCAGACTGGAGGACTTACGGATGCAGCCTGTGAGAGAGGCGTCGGGGGCATAGCCAGGTTTACATGTGCACATGTAACTGCCCACAGTGTTCAGACAGTCTCCGTTAGGACAAACGTTCTGCAGCTGGCATTCATCCAGATCTGTCAGTCGGTAAAAATGGAAAACATGTTTAGTCGAGGGGAGTTCTTTTGAAGATTCAATCACTTCAGAGAACAATGACATTTTCTTTAAGATTAAGAGTTAGTTGATTCTACTGGTGTTTATCAAGATGTTGAACAACTTCAGGTCTTAGAAGCTGTCCGGAGCTAACATGTTTAGTAAAATCTTTATGCTAAAATGTGCATAAACAAACAGCTCTAAACCGTCATTGTTATCTGCACTCATTGCCACATTTTTAATGTCATATAAAAACAATGCACACATTGTTTTTAAATGACATTTCATTTTGTCAAACACCATCAGTAATCTAAGTATGATCAGCTTTTTAACAGGTCAAAGAAAATGAATTTGGGTAAAAATGTGTTTGCTTTATTTTATGTTACATTCATCTTCCTGAATAAAGATTGTTTTATGCTTTTTTCCTATGAAACCACAGCAAAGTGAGTTCAGAGTTATAGAAATAGGCATTTAAAATGAATAACTTCAGCACTGCAACTTATATCCCTATAGATTTTTCAAATTCACAATCAGAACGCAAGTTTAACTCATCCCTAACGTTCAACAAAACCTTATTGTTGAAGGTTTTGGGCGGGCTCGTACCAAGAGACGAGGCAGAACCATGGCAAGGTGTCAAATATGCACATTTCAGTTCCTTTTAAATTTTACGCAGACTTATGCTGCAGCAACAAACAACAATGAAATAAAATGTCTTATTTTGTTCTATATGAAGTCATGTTAAAACCATAAATTTACACACATGTAAAGTGTCTTTTCTGCAGCTAGTTTGGTACTAAACGTCATTGAGTTCATTCAAACAGTTCAAATTTTTCCAAAAGATTCACAGTTGGAAATAGAAGGTCAACAACTAGAATGGCTAAAAAATAATTAAAAGGTGAAGCTCTTACCTTGGCAGTGAGAACTGTTGATCCTCTTGTATCCCAGAGGACAGTCTATCAGAGGGATAGCTGAGGAAACAGGAGCCGGAAGTGAGCAACTGGATTGTTAGCTTCATAAATCTCCAGACACTAGTATATTTTATGAGCATCTAAATGAGTTTCTAGAACTGCACACACTTTCTACAATGAACAGAAACCATCTTTAAAGTCTAGTAAAGGCACAGTGATTGTCATTCGTTGTCATTCGTAGCAATTTTCAGATAATTTCACGTGCCTTACTGGCTTATAGTAAATTTGACCACTTTGGTTTCCTGCCTTATGTCAACAGCTCATTTAGATCCTTAATGTCTTTAAGCCGAGCAAGAGAAGTGGGGATACTGTGAGGAAGGATAAAAAAAAATTAAACTGGTATTATCATTGCAATATTCAACAATCATTTTCCAATATTAGAAGTTCCTAATAATGTTCAAATGGAAGATGAGGTGAAAAATGGGCATATGAATGGCATAAAAACTGCTTTTTCAGTCATTCCCTGCACATTGGTCAGAGGTGCTGGTTGTTTGGTAAGTCATAGTCCAAAGAAGGATTGAGTCTCTGTAAAAATGATAGAAGACCCCAACCTCTCACTCAAAGTTAACTGGGATGGACTGCAACCAAGATTACAACTTAGAACAGGATCAGGCAGGTACGAATGACACACGTAAATATTGATCAGAAAGCAATACAGCTTCCAGTGAGTCAAATGCTGCTCTGAGAAGCTCATTTCTGTTGCAGTCGAAACTGAAACCAAGCTTTGCCCCACTGCTGGATAAGGCCACCAGCGAGGAACTGGTACACAAATACCTGCAAGCAGAGAAGCAGAGGCTTTGTTCTGTGGGAGACAACAAAGCAACATTTGTTTGACCAAGAAAGCCAAATTAACTACCAGTTACCAATGTCTCTAAGGCACAATGGACTGTTTCACAGTCAACTGTAAAACAAAGGGGAAAAGAATGTCTGAACTTAAACCTTTGCCTTTCCTGCAGAGAAAAAACCAACAGACAAATCCTCTGATGTGTAAGACCTCCCACTGTATGTACATGAAATAATTATTTATCTCAAAGTGCTTAACTACTTACCACTAAGGACAAACTCTTTCAAATATCCATCAGAAGAAAATGTGCGAAATCTGAATTATTCACCTACTTAGAGTAACATTTTCTCAGGCGTTAATGATTCCAACCTGGGAAAATAGATCCTTGGTTCAAGTTGTGGTAATGAAGCACAAAGCATTATGGACCAAACCTTTAGTTTTTATCAGCATCTTTACCTTTTATGTTAAAATGGAACAGCTGGATTAAAATCCAGGTGCAATCAAGCTGTTTCAATTAAAACCTTGCAGGGGAAGGAGTTTTAATCAAAATCCCTTACTGGAGTTTCAATTGAGCCTTTGTGGGTTTACATGGTGAACCTTGGCTTTAAAGCTTCCATCCATCTATAAAAGGAGTAGTGTTGAATAGCTAGCTGCTACATAAAAAGACTGACAGGACCTTTCATAGCTCCCCCTCACAACTCTGTATAATGCTATAAAAAGAGCCGAGAGGCGAGGGCTGACACCACACGCCACCATGGCATCCAGTCCCTTTCCTCTCTGGAAATAACTCCTGTGGTCAAAGCAACCTGTGTGTTAATATATAAAGAATATTTCAGTGCTTTAGTTTTTATTATTGGAACCAGAATCAGGATCAGCTTCATTGGTCAAGATTGTGTTCACAAAAATAGGGATCCAACTTTGGTTTTACACGCTCAGAACATACAGACATTAACCTGTCATTCACAGGTTGTCATTCACAATGTCAGGGGTGTCAAACTCCAGTCCTCAAGGGCCGCTGTCCTGCAGTGTTTAGATGTGCCACAGGTAAAAAACAGTGGAATGAAATGGCTTAATTACCTCCTCCCTGTGTAGATAAGTTCTCCTGAGCCTTGCTAATGACCTAATTATTCTTTTCAGGTGTGGTGCAGCAGAGGCACATCTAAAAGTTGCAGGACAGCGGCCCTTGAGGACTGGAGTTTGACACCCCTGTCACGAGAGGACCCAAATTTGGGTCCTCTCGTGAATGACAGGTTAAAAGCCTCGTTTCCTCTGAGTGGAACAGCAAAGGTCGGTGTGGTACGGTATGCTATTCAGTCTGTTTCCATAGTAAGAGCAGCCAATACAACCAACCTTTACGTACCACACCATTCCTGGGCCGCATTCAGTTGTTAATAATGGTACGGTAGAGTTGGGGCTCACAACACTCTCCATTAATTGAAGGACAGAAAAATGTCACTACTTGCAACAACAACAACACACATTAATGTTTTTTGTAGAGTGTGGCGGTAGAAATGCTCTCCTGAAAACACATAAAATATCAAACCAAACTGCACTGACCCGTGCCGTACCACGAAGTGGAAACTAAACATGAGGTGGCCAACTGGATAATTAGTTCTGTCCCATTGTGAAGTTGACACAGTCTAAAGTTGCATTTGAAGTAAAGCTTCTCCTGAAATTGCAGTTGTTGCCATATGCTGAGTTTTGCCAGAATAACTGGAATATCTAAATAATTTGGAGATAAAGAGTCATCGATAAAAGAAAAAAAATTAACCCGATTTTAAGATTATATGCAAATATACTACAAATATAGTAACTCGATCTGCGCAGAGGTACAAAAATTCAGAGGTGCACTACCAGGCATTGTAAGAGCGTACAAGGATGGCACCATTGGTGAGCCTTAGGCCTTGCAAGGTGCAAGTAAAGCCTGGTGGTCCACTTATAATACACTGGGGGGAAGCCTGCATAACTGCTTGATGATCCAACTCCTACAACCTGGATCTTCTTCTCATCTCTTATTTTGTCTGTAAACTTAAAATCTGTGCATCCAGAACACACAGGCTAAACAGGACACATAAGGTAAAAAGGTGTTTATGTTTTACTCTTGAACATTTGTACTCACAGGGTTTATTTGGACACTTCTGGCATTTGTGGAAGCCCCAGGAGGTCCCAATTGTTGCACAGCATTGATCCAGCTTGGTGAGACCCGGCAAAGCCTTTCCACACTGCAGATGGAAGGAAGATGGATTATTATTTTATCTCATAAAGAAAAGCACAAAGTGCGTCTGTGCTCAACTTTCTCTCCATCCCTGATTATTTACAATCAAACACATTTAAACCTCCACCTCTCTAAATAATTGTGATGCTTCTCCTCTTCAGCCCGCACCAACTCTTTATCTTTATGGCAAAAACAACCTCACAAAATGTGACCTGCTCATGGCTATTTAAGAGTTGAAAACCCGGCAGAGTGATATTTCTTTCCACATCAGCCAGCGAATCTGTTCTTTATTTGTCTAGGACCTGATATCAGTACCATCCACTGGACTCAGGTTGTATTGTTCGGGCAGTGACACAATAAAGATGTCCATTTTAACAACCTGCTGTGGTCTGTCTGTGCTAACCTTGGGAGGAGGGGGGTGCTGTAGATCACCTGCTTCCACCTCAGCCTAATTACAGAACCTTCCTCTAATTCACAAACGTCCTTCACTGCCACATCCTCTTCTTCCTCTACATCAGCTCTACATTCAACATCGTCTGTCCAAAATGATCACTAATCTCTGCACATGTCTGAGTCATTTGAGATTTGGCTTTCTAAATTTGTTCAGTCATCCTGAACTGAACGTTGTGAAAACAAGTCCTTCTTTTCAGGTCTGTTTGAAAGCGCCACCACCTCTGATCATGCATCATGACGACTCTCACAGTCATCCTATCATAAGTGGTCATCTAGCAGATGACAAGTTGTGACTTTTTCCAGCTTCTCCCACAACCTGCTAATCTGTCCTTGGTAAAGGAACTTTTTTTAAACATCAGTAGCTGAAGTTTCGCATAAAAAAAGGTTGATGGAAACAGCAAAATTTGAAAAACGTCCTAACTTTCCAAAAACGTTTTTATGCTCACTTGAGATGGTTTTTGGATTTTGCAAATAAAAAAAAAAGTTAATGCACAAAAAGGGAAATGAAAGTACATTTGCCAAATAAGTTCTCGCTATCCAGGAGCTGACAGCGCGTTCAAAAGTTATGGGGGTTTTGGAGAGCGCTTGATACAGAATACGCGCATCCTCCCTCGCTCAGAGAATCTTGCCAAATTCTGATCATTTCAATTTGAGAGATGTTCCCTGATTTCAAAACTTTAGCTGCCACTTGCAATTCCAGTCTCCAGTGGGGATGAAATGTGAACAGCCTCAAGATTAATATCAAAACGCTGAGACAAATTGGTAATCCATGTTTATGTTTATGATTTAAGTGGGTTACATGTATCTGCTTGATGTGTGGTTTCATGGTGTGGATTCTCTGTTCAGCTTGATGATGAGTAAAAATAGATTATGATGGACTGTTGAATGTGTACCTTGCTCCCATGAAAGGCATTAAACTGAACATTTCTACATTTGTTTTTTTTTTCTCAGCAATTTGTAATGGCAACATCTGACGAAATTACGCTTCGCGTGGCCTGATTGATTCGCTTCAAAATAATTATTAGAAAAACGCCTAACAATCATTTTCTTTTTGACGAGGTCGTATTTTGCATCACAATTGGATGGAAACATAGTGAGACAAAGACTGACAGGGCGCAGAGACCCTGTTAAAACGGGCATGTATTTAAGTCAAACTACCCTAAATTAAATAAATAAGTGAATCTTGTTTTTTCACATCATTTCTCTGAAATTAGGGTAATATGGAAACAGTCTAAACACAGTTACACTCTAACATCTGACAACTTTTTTTCTGTTAGGATACATACACAGACACAGAGTGAAAAGCTGCCTGTTGTGTGACATGACGGTAACTCGTAGTACTGATCTCTGACGGTCTACCTGACCAGCTGCTGTTTCCTGGAAGCAGCGACCCAGGGTGTTCTTGGAGGCGACAGGCTGGTAATGGGGAACCTTGTAGCCATGGTGGTTGGGATGAACCATGTTGTAGCCGTGCTGCTGAATCTTCTGGCTGCTTTCAGAGTGGTGGTAGCTGTAGCTGCTGGATGAAGAGGAGCCTGAGTGGGACCCTTGTTGTTGGTGCCCATTGTTGGAGTAATTGTCCAGCTGGGACACTTGGTGAACCTGAACTGAGGCTTCTGGGGGGTGTTTGATGTGGATGTTAACAATGCCTGGGTTGAACACTGGTGAGATACAAGAGATGGATATTGCAGTTACGGCTATAAGAGATATTAGGAAAAATGGAGTCTAAAAACCAACAGAGATCAGGAATATATTATGTTAGCAATTGAATATGTTTCAGTTAATCTAAAAGTCTTTTTCTATCATTATGAATCTCTTTCAAATTGTATGTTTTACCTAATCAAATTGGTATCCACTTACATTAAGATAAATTCAACACAATTTATTCTAATTCTGTTTGGTTCCATATGTTCATCTACAGCTCAGTCAGATTCCCATCCATTCACCCGCTCCCTAAAGGCGGGACAGATGGCTCTGGTCAGTAGGGATGCATCTATTTTTTTTCTTTTTTTTCTTTTTTTTTACAAGGAAGCGGAGTGAGACAAAGTGAGGAAATGGGGCTGCATCAACTAAATTACCCATAATCCCTTTTGTCTATACCAGATAACTGTAGTGAACAGAGAAACATAAAGACCTTCTAAAGCTGTACTAGAAATTTAACCAAGCAACAGAAAAGAGAATCCCTTAAAGTTAATAGTTTTTAAAAAAAATACTAATGTTTTGATAATGGCTAAAGTTTGAGAAAAAAAATTTAAATGATATTTTTTTATTATTCCATTTCTGGAAGCAGAAGGCTTTGGTCATTACAAGCTGCACTTCACATAACTGATTTGGACCACTAAAGAATGAATCATTAAAATCCTTTATTCACAATCACATAGGAATGGTCTGCAAATCAAGAGTTGAAGTAAATAACCAAGCACTCAGTTTTTAAAAGTAGAACTGACATAACAGTAGTGTCTACTCACCAGGCGTCTGTCCATGGCTGTATGTGAGAGGCAGGGTATGTGTAGACACAATCTGAGCCTGGCCATAGGCCACAGACGACTGCTGGTGCTGCTGGTGTCCATTTTGAACGGGCATTTGGCAAAACTTGCCAGCAAAGTTCGGGGGACACTGGCACTTGTCCCTGGCGCTACATTTACCACCATTAATGCACGGCAGGTGACACACCACTGAGGACACAACAGAAAAAAGATGTTGGAGCAGGAACTGTTGGTAGAATAATCCTCTCAGAGTAAAAAATAAAGAGTTGATAGAGTAAATGTCTCTTAATATTGACAGCCATCCACAATAAAGACAGTTTGCTGTCTTTATTGTGGATAAAGACAGCAAACTGTCTTTATCCACAGTTTGCTGTGGATAAAGACACAGCAAACTGTGTCTTTATTTTTATTTTTATTTTTATTAAAAGAAAAATAAACTTTTCTTTTACCACAAGAAAAGTTTATTTCTGTCCAAAGATCACTAGGCTTCTGTAAGAGCACAAGTTCTTAAAGAAGACAGATGAAATCGATGTTTGGATTGGACCACTTTGGAGCAATGTGGTGGTGGACAGTTGGTATGAGCTTCCTTAGTCAGCACCTTATAGCCATTTTGACAGCCACAACCTCATACGTATATCAACATATTATACAGTCAAATATGGGATCATCTGCTCAACTACAAAGCAAGACAATGATATCAGTCACAGGATCAAGTCTACAACTGAAGGCCAAAAGGTGCTGCAATGGTTCAGTCAAAGTCCAGACGTTAACCTTAGTAAAATGTAGTGGTGTGATTTTAAAATAAACTAAAATAACTAAAAAGAAGAGTGGGCCAAAAATCCTCAACTCACGAGGCTGACATAGTCACCCAAAAAGTGACTACTGGAAGTTATTGATAGTTCAAGAGTTGTCAAAATATGGGGTGTACTTAGTTTTCATACACAGTGTTAGCATTTTGATTTCAAATTTGTTTAACAACATTGGAATTAAATAATTCTGGCACAAACCATATTACTTTTTCCCATGTAAAACTGTAAAACTGGAAGATAAGAAAGGTGTACTTTCTTTTCCCAAACACTGCATGTACAAACAGAAAATGCTACATTGAAAACAGACAAACCAGTCATTAATAGCAGAAATACAATTATTACATACCCAACAAGAGGTCAGATATAAAAATATAAAGTTTCCACTTCTGACTTATTTAACAGAGTCCGATGAGGCTCAAGACAAAACAGCCAAACCAGACGTGGTTCAACACTGATTCCAGCTTCATCCCAATCTCACCGTTTCATTTATCACACTTACCAGACAGAGAGTGTCTGGTAAGTGTGAGAAATGATTCATACACAGAAGCACAGCCATTGTGACTCATCTCAGACTAAAGTCATCAAAGGCATCACTGATTTAGCTTCCTGTCCAAACCATGACCCTCATCACCACTTACTCATCAGATTTAATTAGAAACATTCAGGATACCAGGAGAAAAATAAATACTTTTCAGATCTTTCACAAAGCTGAGTTTTTCTGATGACTGTTTATGAACAGAGAAGGAAAAATTAGACAGAATATTATTATACATGAAAAACACAGTTCCTGCCTAAGGGTCACTTCATTTCATTAGAAATGTCTCCATGTAGCAACAGATACAAAATGGAGCAATTTAAGGCATATAAAATGGATGATTTTCATTTTACACAAAATGTCAGAACTCATCCTTTTCCTTCATTGTCGTTCGGTGGCTGTGTCTGAAAACACAAATAACAATAAGCATCACAGGCAACATTATTGTGAATACTATTTTAGCAACAGCAATATAAAAATTGATGCCTCTTGTTTTAGAGGTTCTACATTTCCGTTTTGAAATTGTGTGTTGATACTGGGATACTGTTGCTTTTGGGAATCTATTTATTTGTTTTATGGAATACACGCTGCTCAGCACAAACTTCCTGTTTGGGCCTGTTTGTGCTGAGCAGGCCCATCACGAACACAAAGTTTCCTTGAAGCAGGATCAACTCTCTGAACAGCTGTAAACATTAGCTTCCTTCTGAAAACGGTTGGACTGGAAATCCATTAAAACGTCAAAAGAAATGTTTAAAAGCCCCCCTGAAAGCCAGAAGAACCATTTCTCAAGATGACTTTTAAATATTATAACAGGTTCTGGCTCAGTGCAAGTACGATCCTTTGGAAGATAAACTGAAGCAAAGATCAGGTTTCCATCGTCTTCCCAGTCCCCTCTTCCCTCTTCTCTACAGAGGAAACACATTTGGCTTCCATCAATAGACTTGGATGTTTGACAGGAAAGTTGTTGAATGCAACAGAGAAGCAACAGTCTTCAGGTTTTAAAGCACTATAAACACTTGATGGATGGATAAAGAACTGGGCTGCCACTGTTATCATTCTTCAGCTGATTATCAGGTTAAATGCCTCAGTATCAAACCAATCTACGGGCTCACAAGATCTGGTGTAAAACGGAGGTTTACTGTACAGTGATCACTTTGGATGAATATTAGAAGACCATGTCAATTATTAGGTCATGTTTAAACTTTTTCACTTTTGATCTTTCAGAGCATGTGGTCATGACAACTCTGATAGGAGATGTAAAGAACATTAGAGACTGGAAGGGAGTACAACCAGATCCACCTTTTTGCTTTCAGTGAATCATGACTCATTTCAGATTCCTCTTTTCTCTCATAACAAAAGTATGATAACATAGCAAGTGTGATTTATTTTATTGCACTCCCTTTAGCTCGGTTTGGATTTCAGATAAACCATTGTCTTGGTTCAGTTCTGCTCATTTTTAAACAGATGAGTGAGACGGCAGAAAGAGGGAGAAGGGCGGGAACAAGAGCAAGCCTGGGCAGGGACACAAGTCATCACCTTTGCTTCTGAACATATGCAAAGTGCAGTGTGGATCTGAACATTAAGACCAGGATATGTAGCGTGGCGAGGTAGCATAGAGGTGGTTTAATCACCTGGAGGTGGTGGTTTCGTCAAGGCTTGACGACATTTCAAGTCGTCAAGCCTTGAAATGTCCATGTTGCTGAAAAAAAGAACCGTTCTCTGCAACATGGTGGCTTGACGACGTACATCTTTAAAATGTATTTTGAAAAATAAAGCCCATACTTGGAGTGACTCTAATGTTGGCTGGAAAATTATTCCGGAACTTAGTAACTAGAGGAAGCGACAAAGACATAATCACCACTACTTTTATGTTTGAATCTTCTATTATTTAAAAGCAACAGGCCGATTGACTTCAACATTTTTGATTTAATAGAATAATATGCAAAGTCCCTTAAAAGGATCCATGATTAGTTGTAAAAATACACTTTATTTGAGAACTACTTATTTTAGATGTAAAAGCAATACATTAATAATCCTGTAGGCAGTTTAGTTTTTACTAATTTTAATAAAATATTGTCACGCGAACGTTGCCATGTTGTTCACGCTGCAATGCATTCTAGGTAAATGACATATAATGGTCCAACTGCGGTAGATCCGTCCAGCCAAAACAGCGATGAGTAACGTCACTAAGCATTTTTAATTTTAACTAGAGTGCATTTAAATCAATCGAAATTGTAGGAATCAACCTGGAGGGAAAACATCTTCAAGAGGTAATGAAGATGAGGAGGACCAAACTGAGGAAGAGGACAGAGTTGGCCGTAAGAGCTGGTGTTTTGCTTCTGCTGCCACCTTCAGCTTCCAAAATTAAACAATAAATGACATATACCTCTGGTCAGACTGCATGATCTGGTAAGTACTTCTATAGCTCTGTGACCAGTCTCCCTTTGTGGACGTAAATGGGGCAGCAGTAGTGCTGCCTATTCTACTGCCGCAGACTTGTGTTAATATTTAAAAGAGCTTCCAGCGCTGTCTGATGTTTCTCCCTGAGTTTTTCGCTCTCTACTCAGTGGCAGCGGGGTTTAGGTGCTTTGTGGATAAAAACTGTCAACACAACATTTGTTTTTAGCTCACTAAGGTAACAATCACCTGTTAGAGCCTTTGTCAGTTTTGCTCGTACAAATGACAAAGTCTTCTGGAGAGAAATGTTGAGAACACAAATGTAGGTCCTTCGGAAGTTGTTCGGTGTTCTGTCAGATCAGCATTGGCTGTCAGACTGTGCTCTTCTTCTATTAGAGAGGAGATTGATGTCTACACAATCACTGGATAAGCAGTTGCACCACGCCATGTCTAAGGACAGCTTCGTGAATTATCAAGAGGATTTATCATTAAAGGAATATATGATCCAACAGAATACTGAACTTTTGGTTTAATAATCCTCAGTAAGAAGCATATATTTCAGATTAAAAAGAACAAACAGCTCAGTGTACAGCATATATTAAAATGACACAAAAACACATTAATGGTTTCCACAAATTCTATTTTTGGAAAAGAGTTTGTGAACTCTATTCCACAAACTTTAACAGTTTTGGCATATCTTAAATGATAATAATAACTGTTATGATATTCACTTAATGTTGTCTTAGTTTGTTTTTTAAATGGCTCTCATTTTCTATTCTTGAACATGAAGTTATGGCAACATAAAACGGAAAATGTGTCCACCCAGAGGTGATGCACTAGAGCTGTTGTTAGTGACATTAGTTGTGCATTACATTTGGTACAGTAAAATTGAACTTAACATGAAAGGGATGAACTCCCTGGTTCATGCAGGGTTAACAGCATTTTTAAACCTTGCATTAATCCAGGCCCAATCATTTGTTCAGCTGAGTCAGAGCAGAATTCAGCTTGTTCTGCTCCAACACTCAGCTATCCTTTGTTCAAACAGAGGCAGGTTGAGACAGAGTTTGGTGAATCCATGCAACAGTACTCGCATGTAATGGCATTCACAGCACTGAAACTGCTTCATGGGATCTTCGGTTTAAACTTTCAGGATAGAGTCAGCTTCAGGATGGTCGCTGCTCACAGCTGACTGTCTAGAAACCAGATCATTTCAACCAAAAGCAACAACTAAAATTTAATCAGGTATAGAAGTGGAAGAGCAACTTAGTCAGCCTCCAGAGTCAACCCCCATCCCATCCCAAGGCCCCCAACCCTGGCCCCAAAAGAGATCCTCTGTGGTTGTAAAGCTTCTTGTGGCAGCTGGTGAGTAAATAATTCTCAGAAAGTCTGGTCCAGTCTGCCTCGTCATGCGATCAAAGGAAACATTCTTCAGAAATGAATAATTCTTTCACATGCCTGCAAATACATCTGGAAACTGATCTTTTAGAATGCTATTCTATCCAATTCTCTACTGTATATTGTGAATACATCTAAGCCAACATGTCACAGGACAGCGGAATAGTCATGACTAATATAGAAACTTTTAGGACTGATTCTTTTGAGATGCTGCCAAAACATAGCAGGCCACCTGAATCAGCATTGGGAAATGTTGATAAAACATTTACAACCCTGAAAACACAGTGACTACACAGTCAGAACAGGTAACCAGGCAACTTGCATTAATCTTACTAATGGTTGACATAAAACACTTAAGAATGTTTAAGATATCTCATTCACAATGTTGTCATGGTTTGAACTAATAATGAAATTCTTCAGTAACAGTGACTGCTCTAGCTCACACACAGTGTGACTTCGCCTCTGGTCCTGATAGAAAGGCTGTTTAAAGCTCCAGCATTTGCAGAAAAAAATATATATATTTTTGGCAGAATGTACTTTTATATTTTGAGGTGTGAAAATAAAAAACAACTTCTTATGCTGGGGGTTATGAGTGGTCTAACATGAAAGATTTGCTTTAGATTCATTTGAAAACAGCTGTATTTGTAGTCTCAGTAATTCCTTTAGAGGCAGCTGTGTAAACTCTTGTCAGTTACTGTCTCATGGACACTTTAGCATAAAGGCAATTCAATTTTTGATCCATACAAAAAGTAGAAATAGATTATATTTGCATATTTGAAAGTTGTTGCATTTAGTTCTTTAAAAGAGAAATCCGAAGCAGTTAAAATCGATTTTGGCAGCTCACAGCTTTATGACATCAGAGACCGGCAATCATTCACAAAATTCTCTGAGCAACGTCGACACAATTCAAATACTTTTCTTCCGTTGAGGTAAACCTTTGTTTTATGATTAGAGATGAGACAATGATCGCTGGTGATGGTGGAAACCAGAAGCAGCCAGAGTCAGGATCACCTACCTACTCTGAAGTTTGGCGCTGTCAGCGTGTCTGTGGTGTGGCCGTTCTCACTGATGATGGTGGTGGTGTTTCCCCTCTCACAGCTGTTGTGACATCTGCTTCCTACGCAGGTCACTTTGCAGATGGTGGGTGTGAAGACCACCTTGATCCTTCCTGTTTGGTTCCCCAGCGCTGCTGACAAAATGGCACAAACCAGGAGGAGGGAGAGCAGGAGTCTTGTTAGAGCCATAAGAAGCCGAATTACTCTCCGGTTGAATCTGGTCCCTCAGAACTGCCGAGACTCCAGTCAAAACAGTGAACTAAACTATGCTGTCATTAACATTTCTGGAAAACTTCAGCATGTGGATCCTCCTTCAAAGGGCTCGCGTTACTCCTCCCTCTCCACTTAATCCAACAGCACCTCCGAAATGTGAATGAGACGCAAGGAAAAAAAGAAAATATGTGGGTGAGGTTAGCAAACAAAACTCTGGGCTGTTGTCCAATCCTTCATCAGAAGACTTGGACAAAACGATGAGCAACTTCTGACCCTGTATGCACACTTCTCGTTCTTCTGGTGCCTGTTCCCTCTATCTGGTTTTATTTCAGGTTCACCTAACTATCCTCAGAACTTCTTCATCTCATATGAAGACTAAATGGCTCATCCCGAAAGCCAGAAATAAGACAGGGAAGAGCTTATCAACTTGTTTCTCTGTCTGCATCGTCTTTTCCCCACCCTCAAGAATGCCAGCCCACAGAACAAAAGGCCGGAAGAAAAGATACCTGAAGGCACATCATATCTACCTCAGAGTTAGTTCACAGCTTGTCTTTCTGCCCATTTTAGCATCAAAGTGTTCTTTGTTCTATTATGTTTTGTTTTAATTCTCTCTGTTACCTTCGCGTCTCTCTGCATTATTAAAAATCTGTTCCCTGTGCGCTGATTCCTGGGTTCTGTGTGCCGGGTCCAAACCCCTGTCTGCACGGAGCTCTGCTGTGTCTGCGCCTGTCAGCTGGTTCACAGCACAATTATGGAATCAAGTCGAGCAGCCAGAGGAACATTTTACCCAATATTATGCAGTATTTAGAGGAGGATTCCTGCAGCGTATGTCTATGGAAATACTTCTACTATTTAAACACTATGTGTACAGGTGAGGTCTTTACTGGAACAACACACAGGCCAAACATACCAAATGATTTTCAAAACACACACTGGAATCACAAATTATTCTCAAGGCCAAAGTTTGTTGGGTTTTATTTCCAGTGGGTTTTTGTCAGGTCTAAAAAACTTTTCCTCATCAAACGCATGTCATTTAGTCTGGTTTTCTGTCGGCTGGGATTTCAATAGAGTACTGCTTGTTCTTAAGCCTATTTTAACTCTCCATCATCGTGGAAAAAAGCAAACTGGATGCTGTGTGTTATTTTGAAAATTATTAGTCAAATCTAATATATATCCCAACAGGAACAAAAGTATTAATGTTTAAAGAACAATCGTAGAAACAAAGTACCTGTTAAGGTGAAATCTCAGAATAAATCAAACAAAGTGCTTTTTTAACAAATCTTCATCTCTACATATTGGAATTGCAGATTTTCTCCTCACTGAATCATATTGGAATTTGTATCTCTAAAATATGTAACTAAATTAGTTACCTAATTGTTTTTGTTACATTCAATCATCTTCAGTGGAAAAAATTATTGTATGCTCATTACCATTTATTTATTTATTTATTTATTTACACTTATTTTGCATCTAGACCAGCAATTATTGGCTAAATATAAGCTTTGTTTGTGGAGTTCTTGTTTCTCTTTAAAAATAAATCTTAGGACAAAAATATTTTAAAAATAGTTTAGGTTTTTTGACAAAAGATGAATAACTGACTCCCAGCTGTCAGTCCAAAATATAGACTTTTCTGCATAACTTTGATTTTTTCACCAAACTACTGTGCCTACTATGTTGTTTCTGTATCTCATGTCTGTAAATATTTTAACTGAGGAATCTTTTCATTAATTTATTCATGACGGTGTTAACTTTTTCTGTTTTTACTGTGAATATTCTGTGACCTCTGCGTGCCGCTGCCAGCCTTGGCCAGGATTCTCTTGCAAAAAAAAGTTTATTCTCAATGGGATTTTCCTGGTGAAATAAAAGTTTAATAAAATATAAAATATGGTCCAGATACAACCAGGACAATGTTTCAGGTTTCATTTCTGTGATACGAGAGAAAATTTAAAAAAAAGTAGGAAATCCCAATAAATACTGTGTTGATCAGTTTATTTATTTTATTTTTCTCTTGTCTTAACTCCAGTGTGTTCTGGTCTGTTTCACAGCACAATCGTGGAGTGAAGCTGATGGTCATAGGAGTTTTGGACCCAGCACAGAGAGGCCAGCACCTTCTCAGGGGGCAAATACTTTCCCACAGGACTGTAGCCATTTTGAAGTAAAACTGAGAGAATAAGTAAACATTTAGCAGCATCTTTGTTGGCTAAGTCAGCTGGGCCATGTGTAGGAGACAGAGCTGACTGGTTGGGACACAATCAGAACAGTCATGTTTATCTCTCGTACTAAATTCTGTCTTTGAAATGTGCTAAACTTCTCTAGATGAAAAATATGGAGCTATAATTAGGTTTGTCAGCAATTCTCCAGGCAGATTCGTGTTCTCCTAGTGACAACATGTCAGAAATACTTCTCACCACAGCAATGAGAAAACTTCTCCATCTATGATTTCACATCTGTAACTATGTTGGTTTTGCACACGCCTCCTGCAGACTGTCAGCCTTGTCAAGCATATGGAAAGGAAGTCAGCAGAGTATCTCAGACAAAAACACAGACATCAATCAAGTTTAGAACAGAAAGGATCACAATGAGATCCATCCAGTCTGCAGCGAGCAGAGAAAGCAAAGAGAAATCCCTTTACAGAAGTCTGGAAGAAATGTGTCTGGTGTTCTCTGGTGCATTTATTGTTTTAGAGGTTGAAGGGAAGAGCAACAGATCAGAGTCAATGCATTTGAGTAATTGATAATCAACAAGTGTGACCAGTTTGATCAAATTTTCTGTAAGATGTGTTAATATACACCTTACAGGTACAGGTGTGGGCTAACACAATGCCAAAAAGGGAAAAACATCATCAAAGACCCGAGAAGCAAATGACGCTTGCCATCAGTAAAAATGAACTCCACCATTCAACAGGGAAAACATAAGGTACAATGAAAATACGGTGAACCTCTGCCAGTATTGTCAATAGTGGACATAGAAAGACTGCAAGGTCAGACAATGAAATGCTCAAAGAAACTGTAAAAAGGCTAAGATACAGCCAAGTGTCTACAGGCTTCAGTTAGAGTCCTGATCTTAAAGCTGATAATAAAACAGTTTGGAAAGACTGAGAGGTCCTCCCACAGTTCAACGCATGACTGATGTAAAGACACTTCCATTATGTCTTAATCTGGCCATTTTTTTCCCAATGAAAGTCTGCTTGATTCTCATTTCCCTTCACATCTCCATCTGGGATTCCTCACATTGAGCTGTATTCCTCTGGTAGAACTTCTACTGGGCCAATCAGCGAACAGAAGGAGAAGAAGTTGTGAACAATGATGTTGATTTTCTGCACTATTTTAGAATTGTAGTCCGCCTGCAGTTTCATCAATGGCAGTGGAGGGAGAGAACGAAGCTGTTGAGTCCGTGTTGGCCACGCTTCCAAATACTGAATTAAGATTAATAGCCACCTAGTTTGGATCAAAGCTTCTCTCTTCACAGTGGAGGATGATTGTTTACAGCAAAAGACAAGTCATGTACAACAGAACAGAAGTCTGTTTCTTCTTTTTAAGGTCTTGACTTGTCTCAAATGCATTTTTTACAGCAAATAAATTAATTGAAGTGGCCCAATTAAGTTATTTTTTTCAATTTCTATATAAAATCTAATTTCTGGTGATCATAAATCCTCCCTACAACTCCTGTTTGCAGTGCACCAATCTTTGATCAAAAATGCTTGTCAAAATTTTTGACAAGTTAAAAACAACAGACATCACACTGTGTGGTGCATTTATGAAGAGCAGCAGCTTAGGAAGCGCAAAGCAAACTGTCTGAAATTCCTGTTGAAAGTTAGTTTTCAAGTATAAAACAAACCAAAACACTAAAAGCAGAAATAAGAGGACCTGCTCACCATGGATGGAGTTGTGTCCCACCGTCAGAGGGATGGGGCGCTCAGGTTGGGGCTGAACATGCATCTGTGTGTGTGTGGTGTGTGTGTGGTAGTACTTGGGCTTGATGACGTATTGCTGGTTCTGTCCAGAGTGGACAGGCCGGATTCTGAAAAAAACAAATAAAAAATAAGAACACAAATAAACAGAAGCAGATAATCCATTTACTAGTGCATAGAAAGAGTGAAAAAAAAATTAAGAGTAACATAAACAAAACTAAGTTACATGCAGATTTTCCTCAACAACATAAACAGTGAATCTGACTAAAGCAGGTGTTTTACTTGTGACAGTGGACAGACAGCAGCTGCATTCACAGCTGTGATCAGTGACCAATCCACAGCAACACTTCCATTTAGTGAGACTTCTCCATATTTAAAGAATGCAGTTCTTCACCATGAGTTGGATGTTATCATTTACTGCATAATCACTTTAGCAAAAATTGCTGGAGTGGAAATTATGATTTAAAGCTCACATTTAAAGATGAAACTGTATAGTAATAATGTTCCTTTTTTCCCCACAGAATGTTTTTAGCTTATTAGTAGCTTCGTCTCTGTAGTGAATTCACAAAGCAAACAGCTTTAATGATATGCTGGCAGAAAAACTTCATGCACCTTCAACAGATGTCAGTAATCTGCACTCCCTTCCTCCTGAAACTCATGATCTAAAATATGACTTTCAGCCACAAACTAAGCAGGTACAGAGGTGACAAGATATATATTTGTTTTCTCCCAGAGAGGTTCAGGCCCTGACGAGACTCTCTTCAACTCTGTGGCATCTCACTGTGTCAAGGAGGAATCTAGAGAATTATGAACGGGTGATTTTAAGTTGTATTTCTGGTTTGTGTTTGATCTTATTTACACCCTTTTAGGGACCAGATTGAATTTTATTATCTGCATTTAGGTATGCTCAACTAAAATATGGTTTGCATACAGCACCTTTTGACATTAGGCCAGTTGTTGGTGGTCACAGCTAACGACAGAGTTCATCATCCTCCTCTACTATTAAGCGTTAAGCCCATATGGAGCTACAAGGCGTTTCCCACTCTTTCTCCTCTCAGTCAGGTCACACAGGCCTTACACACACTGTCTGTTAGCTACACACTGGATGCCAGGGCTTTGCTCAGCCAAACGGAGCATGTGCTCTGAATTGTGATCATGCACTCATGACATTAATGGAGATAAGCAGCTTATCTCAACTTAGTTACAGAGATCAGTCTCAGCATGAATGGTGGGAAAGAGTGATAGCCCATGTTCGGGGGAACCTGCGCCGCTGCCAGTGGATGAGGATGTGAACAGTGACTGGCCGTGTGCATCATCCCTTCATCAAACAAAAGAGGAAGTACATTATTGTGGAAAACATACAGAGATTCTCTGACAACTCTAATCTCAAAACTCTTCCCTAAATCCACTCACCTCACAAAGGTTATGAGACCATATGTTTATATCAGAGAACTTTTTATATTTTATATCTGAATATTTGACCTAACAACACAGGAAGGTTTAATTCCTTAAACACATTTTATATGGTATTATTATGACAGTCCAATTCCACAGAAAGTGACAGCTTCCAAGCATGTAAAAAGTTTTCACCTCACTTGGGTGTTTCAGACTTTAATTGCATTCATATATGAAATCCTGGTCTATATAAATTGGGGTTTTTGTAGACATCTGACTGATTTGTACTTTGCACTGCTCTTAACTGTCGCAGATATAATACAATCCATCTATGAGTTGTCTTAATGCATATGACAATATTATGGACTGTATTTTAATAGCATTCAAATGGCTACATAGTGTCGGTGTGTTTAAAGGGACTTTCATTCGTCTTAACCCATGTGTAAAGTGTGATGGTGTCCATTAATGTACATGTTGAGTTTTCTAAGGATACAACTTCTGGTAAAGGAGTTGATATAGTAGACAAGGAGTATTAATCAAGTTGAACACACATCACTCTAGCTATGTTTCCATCTCACTGTCGTGTGAATTTTGAACAAACTTTAAAAATGTTGTGGAAAAGAATATGCAAATTAAGCATTTAACTAATCAACCAGGCTATGGAAAGTGTAATTTCATCAGATGTTGACACTAAACATGGCGGCAATATACAGGAAGTAGAGGTTGCTTCCTGTTTATTACCACATCTGAGATGTGCCTGGTTCACACATCTCAGAAATGGAGAGAGGTTCTCAGAAATGTGTTGCTATTGGGCAAGTTGTCATTGTTCTGCCATGTCAACTAGTACTGGTGATGTTTCAAGCTGATAAAAAATTTTACACATGACTGATGGAAACAGCTGGTCATGGTCATGTGAGGTAAATATTATGTTATTCAGCAAATGTATCTCCATCTCCCCTTTAGTGCATTAACCAACTAAAGCAAGCGGAAAAACATTTTTGTGGAGCTGAGGAAGTTACTTCAAATTTAGCAGTTTCCATCAACGATAATGCAATACTTCAAAAAACATTGATGGAAACATGGCTACTGTGGGTGATCTAATGCAAGAACAAGAGCATTATGGGCATGCAATGACTAGGATCCTATGGTATGACGGTGGAAGATTCTATATTCAGACACACAGCACAGATGGTTGCTTTTATTACCTCAGTTTACAAGCCAACCATTCCCTTCACAACATGATCTCAACACTTCAAAGCTACTGACAGAGGAAGTGAGTAACATTGTTTCACTGAAAGCCTGGTTGAGTTCTTCAATTTTTCAAGGTCTTTAACATGATCCAGCTTCCTAATATGACCAAAAACCCTTGATGGAGAGTTTAAGAGAGATTAATTCAGCAGTCCTGGTATAAGTGTGTTGATGCAAGACACTAAGGATAATCCAAGGAGGATTTTTTTTCTCCCACATGGAGCAGGTTTGGATTTCAACTAAGAAAAAGCTGCACATTATTCCCTAAAACACTCATTAATTGACCTTCAGACATAAAAATTAAATGACCACCCATTTCTAATCCATAGGGTGTAATGTAATGACAGCAATCCCTTTGTGGTTATAACAGCTTCGGCTCTTCTGGGAAGTGTGTTTTTTGTTTGTTTTTGCTTTTTTACCATTCTGTCTGTAACACATCTGTGAGGTCACATACTGATGTTGAACCAGAAGGCCTGAATTCTCAGATTTAATCGTTCTTAAAGGTTTTCTATCAGATTGAGGTGAAGACTGTGAAGGCCAGTCAAGTTCTTTCACTAAACTGGCTCATTCTTGTCTTTATGGACCTCAATTTATGCAACCATGGACAGTCAAGTCAGAACAGGAAGGGCCAACTCTCCAAATCAGTGTGTCATTCTAATTGCTGCGTCCTGTGACCAAGGTAACATTATAAGCCACTCTGTTCAATCAATCAATCAATCAAATTTTATTTGTATAGCACATTTCAGCACCAAGGCATTTCAAAGTGCTTTACATAATTAAAATAAAAACAGCATGTGACATTGAATAAACAGTGAGAAAGAGATTTTGAAAAAAAAAAAGATTAAAAAAGATAAAAACATTAAAACCCGCGCCTCTTTTAGGACTTCAGTTAAATGTCGTTTAACTGGGACTCTAACCCTCTGGGAATTTAGTCAAAAACACCGTTTGACAAAGACTCTAACCTCTCGGAAATTCACTTACGTGTCTGTTGTTATCATAAAATTCACTTACCTGTTGGCTAACATAGTTCTCTAGATTTTTGGGTTTGTGTTAAAAGAACAGGTTCATAAATAGATAGAAACTGACAGGCTTTTAATGGTGTGGCCATCACTACAGTCTGTATGTGACATCCATATTGGATTTTTAATAATGGGGGTTGGTGGAAAATGCTATGTCAAAATTTCACCTCACCATCACTGTTTCACATGTGCTGTCATAGCTTAAATATTATATCTATGACTGTCCACAGTTACAATCTTGACCATATGAATGGAAACATACTACTTTAAAAAACTTTTTTTTAAATTCCAAAATTATTTAGTGGGTAGATGAAATTTAGAAAACAAGAATAAAGGTATGTCAAGTGAAGTTTTGTTAGATTCCGAGTGTTTTATCAGATGGACTGGAGATGTGAAGTAAAGCACTGCCTAGAGGAGCCATTTGGTTTTGCGAGATCACTTGTTAAGGATAAATCAAATTTGTATCATTTTATAACCACATGAAGCATTGACGGCCATGTTGATAAGTGTAAATGGTATCTTTATAGGCGAACTTGTTAGTGTTAGAGATCAAGAACTCCAGTAAGAAGGAGTTATCCAGTTTATAGTCTTTGCCAGCAAATTATTTCAGCCTGAATATTTTATACAGTTTCTAAACAATACAGCTCATTTATGGCTTAATTTTATTTTTGAATCCCATCAAAGACATGAAATCACAAGAAGCACCAAAACTGGATATACTGACCAGTTTTCCAGTTTTCCAAGAGGTAGAAGAGGAGGAAGAAGTCATCGTAGTAAACATACATACACTTGTCAAGTTTTTATAATCCAGATTTCTTAAAAGGACAAAAAAACTTTACAAATACATCAGATGTTCTGTTTTAAAATTGAACTGATCTTTGCAGCACTACTGAGCAGCTTTCACGAAAGGCCAACTCTGCAGCTTCAGACTTCTGTACAAATAATTGTCCTAAAGCTGCAGGCCATATCAAGCAACAAGTCAATGTTTTATTCTGGTGGGAGATAGAAGCAGGTTGTTCTCACCTTCAATGAATGAATGAGCGCCCATACTCTGAGCTGCAGGATTTGATTTGTGCAGCTGAACCAAACTGACAGCCATTATAAAAGCATTAGCCTGTCACCCATGATTTATGGACTGGACGGAGATCTTTGAGAAGCATTCTTCACCACATTCACCCTCATAAGCACTCAAAAGCAAATGGGAGTTGGATTAGAGTCCCACCAATAGCTCAGTGTAATTGTTGATGCTTGCTGACACAAAACACTTGGACATTTTGTCTTCACCCTTTAGTTCACAGCCTTTCTTCTTTTTCCTAACTTCTGGCCAAACATTTTTTATTCCCTTGACCAGTGAGTTAGAAACAAAATATTGTTTGAAAAATGACTGCAAATGTTAGTAATGTACAGGTTCAACTTACTCTTGGACCACAGAGAGGAAACTCTCAATGAATGAGACATAAATGTAATAGGTAGTTATCGTAGAAAGAAAGTACACCTTTGTTCAATTTCAGGACACCAGTACAAAATAAAAAGCATTTGTTCTTTACCAGGTTATGAAATTATTTAAATCTAACTTCAAATGTATCTTACCATTGTATATTAAACAGATAAAGCCAAAATAAAAAAAGCTCTACTTGAAGAAATAAGAGCGACTGTTCTTTACATTTCTTTTTCTGCAGCAGTCTGTTAACTCTACTGATTATTTCAAAAAGACCCAAGACGTAAAAGTTACCAGGCCATATTCTATTTTTAAAGCTATGTGATTTGTATGAACAATGACATGAGGTTATTTTAGGGCCTGGAGTATTGGGATTTGGTCCACACTTCTTTAAAAGTTGGTGACAGTAGTGGTTTATTACGTTGTTTGCCAAACACCATTAAACAGAAGTAGAAGAATAAGGTGAACCAATCACAGTCCCTAGAAGTCAGTGTCACACCTAGCAAGAGGTCAACCACACCTAGCAACGAGGTCAACCACACCTAGCAACAAGGTCAACCACACCTAGCAATGAGGTCAACCACACCTAGCAATGAGGTCAACCATATGTAGCAACGAGGTCAACATTGCTAGGTGTGGACAGGAACTGAGTCGATTTCAGCAGCTGACTGAATCCCTCTGAAGCCAGGACTTCTTGGCAGGAATTTTTAGGTAAAGACAGGAAATCTTCAAGAGGACTCTGAGAATCTTTGTGAATGTGGGTTCAGATCTTTACCAGGATTTAGTATTTATGTACCTTCATTTGTCTTGTAACACCATTACTGTGTCATAATCAGTATTATGTAGTTCTGTTTATGATATTGTGTTGTCCTCTTTTGCTACTCAACATTTCCAAGTCTTTAGGTGATGTTTAATTCTGGATCCTTTTACTGTATAAGGAACAGGAAGTGAGAAGTTGTTGTTACTCCTGCTCTCTTCTTTTGTCTCTCTGTGTTTGTGTGCTCACATTAAGTTGGACTCTGTTTTGTGTTTATTGTCATTTCTGATTTCAAGTCTGTGTTTGGCTTCCATTCTGCCTTTCATCCTATTAGATGCCTTCAGTCTATGTCTCTCACTCAGCTGGTCTATTTCATTATTACTTCCTTCTGCTGTCTCCATGGTCCTGGTTTCTGTTCATGTCTTTGTTTCAAGATTTGGTTTACTTTCTTAAATATCTTTATTTTTGTCTTATACCTCTGCATCCTTCCTGCTTTGAGGCCTGCATGTGAGACAAATTGTGAGTTTTTGTGCCTTCACAGAAAAATCCAGCTAGGAGTAGAACTACTGGGCACTGAGCTCTACCTGTGATACCTCAGGGTGCTTCAGTTGTTTTTCATTATTTATTTGGGGATTTTTGTTATAAAGATTTTTATTTTGTGTTTTGCTAGTAATGTACCAAAGCAATTGTTAAACTAAGTGTGCATTCACACCAGCCCTGTTCAAACTTTAGCTCCTTTGCCTAAGAATGTTCAGTTGTTTGCTGAGGTGTGAATGTGCAATCAAAGTTGACAAACTCTGGCTCGCCTACAATACTAGGGGTCAGTTCGGTTGAAGTGAACTCTGATGCAGTTTGAGAGAATGTGTGAATGCCAAACGGACTGGAGACCACTCCAAAAGCAGGAAGCCAACTACAGGGCATTCTGGGTAAATACAACCAAAACAAACATATGTGTCTAGCGCTAGCGGGAGGAAAGGCTTGTTGTCCTTTGCCAAAGACAAAACAACCACTAAAATCTGTTTATGTTTATATTTTCTGAAGAAGGTTGGGCTCAGTGTCTTCTCCAGAGGTCTTCGTGTTGTTTTCTTCAGTGGTTTTTGGCGCAGCACCACCACAAGAAACAAATGTTGCGATTTTGATCCCCAATCGAACCAAGTCTTCCGGACTACCAGGTGTGAGAGCACCCTAACTGAACCCTAAAAACACTTCAGTACTCTACAGCTACGATAGTATCTAAACTTGTCCCAGACCTTGTTAAACAGCTGTTCACTCACTTATTGTACAACTTTTCTTGCAAAAGACGGATTTTAAAAGGTTAGTAACTGTAACACAGGACACTTTACGCTGGCCAAGAATTTACTACCTGGCTGAAACATTATCCCAAGAAAAGGTTTTCTACCAGTTATTGTCTGGAGTTTTTTACAATAAAAAACACAGGGAACATGTCCTCTCTGTGTGAAATAAATCTTCTCTGCAAACAAGGAGCAGCTTTCAACCAGATCTGGTAGCGATTACTTGTGCCTTGTACGAAACCCAGAAATCTCAGAACACAGAAATCACATTCATCCACATGCTTCACATCATCATGTGATGTGTGCCAGCATTAATGAGACACCGCGCCGGGTCCCTGACAATGTTTCCATTAACAAACCGGCTCAGAGCAGAAAAGTGGGGAATTGCTTTTGCACCCATTACGTCCACAAACTGGACCTGACAAGATGTTGGAGCATTTTCACCGTGCACACTCTCCAGTCATCTGCATTACTTACAGTCAAAACAAACCAACAGCTAACCGCAGCAGGAGCTAATAGCACTTCAGCTCCATGTGTGAAGGAGCGGGGAGCCTGTTTTAGCCCTGATGGATGATGAAATGAGTTGGCAGGCCAACCTTAGTAAGACAGCACAGGTTATAAAAAAAACTGAACTAAATACTCTCTGTGCTTCTATTTGCAACAGCTAGCTTGCATTTGCAGTATTCACCATCCTACTGGACACCATGTTGAAATCCAGAGATGAAGCCTGATGTCAGCAGGAGGTGACGTCTGTGACAGAAAGGCTTTGAGCTGTAAATTATTTTCTACATACCAGCTCATAAGTTCCCTGACAATATTTAATCTTCTTCCGTCAGCTGCGTCTTTTAGGGGTCACAGCAGCAGATCTTCTGCTGTCATCTCATCCTGTCCCCTCTGCCATACTGACTGTCCGAAGGTTTAATCCCTTCCGATTAAACCTGAACATCTTCAGCTTTGCTGCCCTTTTTGTGCCACTATCTCCAAATCATATACTACAGCAGGTCTTATTAACATCCAGTAAATCCTTCCACTCTTGTAGTTATTATTCTGTCAAAAATCCGTCAATTATCATACAAATTTCAAACAAAGTTTTGAAATTTTGCAAAATAAAAAAAAAAAAATAGAAAATGGAAATTAGGAGTGCTTCCATTACTGGTCTGAAGCAGAACAACCAGTCTACGCAGATTGAAGGCTCTCACCACCGAACTGGATGGTTCAACTTAGACATTTCTCTAAGTTTCATGTCTCTCATAAGGCACAGACCTGCCAGTGGATGGGAAAGTTAAGTACGTCAGACCGTATTCAGCAAAGTTCTTCCCTTTAGCACATCAACTTTCTTTGAGGAAAATCCAAAAACCACCTCAAGTCATAAACTGAGGAAGTTATTTTAAATTTTCTAATGCGTAACTTCAAAATAAGGACAAAAAAATTGTTAATGGAAACAACTTGCACAATCATCTTCACCCCCTATGCATTACTTTTTCCTTTAGTTGACTGACCTCAGGAGGAGCTGGATTTGTCATTGAATGAGATTGTCTGTCTCATATCATACTGTCACACCATGGTGACAGTTTTAATTTCTTTTGTGAAAGTTACATACTGCAAGTGTGAATTAACTGAACGTAACTGTGAGCACTTACTTCAGCAGTAAGTTTAACAGTGGAAGACTACAGTGAATTTCTCCATGAGTCAGTAAGTGAAAGTGTTGAAGTTGGTAAAATACTACAGGGAACACATGACATAATAAAGCTTAAATAAAAGAGCAATACTTACTGCTGCTGGATATGATGCTGGATGTATTGGGGCCTGACAAACTGGGGGCCCGCCTTGACAGTTAACTTCATCTGGGCCAAGTTATTAGTGGAGGTGTAGCTGTTAGGTGGCACTTGCTGAGGTATGGGCCTCTGTGGCACCACATTGTTTCCATTGGTGTGACCGTTAGTGTGGCCGTTGGTGGGTTCGCTCCCAGGCACCACTGGGCTGGAGTGAGCCGGCACCGGGGTCTGCTCACAGGCCTTCCCCTTGGAGCCCGGTTTGCAGACGCAGAGCTGGGGCCTGAGGCACATTCCTCCGTTCTGGCACGGAGGGAAGCAGTTGGCTGCAATATGGAAGGAAACAGAGCAGAAGCAGAGAGAAAAAGAACGAACGAGATTGAGTCAGGATGGTAGGAGATTATCCACCGAAAATTACAAGATACAAAACACTTTCACAATGATTTTATACAATCCATACAAACAGACAGCTTTAGTTCCCACTGATAAAACCAGTTTGATTTTACATGAAACAAAATAAATGTCTTCATCAAACCTTCTGAAAATGAAGGTACATACAAACAAACCAAATCTATTTATTAATACACTGTTCCTAAATCATGTTGTCCATTTGACTTGCTGTAGCTGTCATAATTTGTAATAATAGTGAGATTCTGGGAGCTCTCCTTCCTATCCATCATGTACTTTCACTGTGTTCTCACTGTTTAATCAATGTGATATGCGCTGTTTTCTGACTTTTTTATACTCTACTCATACATTGGAAAATATACATTAGTCATTTTTAGAACTGCACAATATGATGAATTGCTATATTGCAAGTGTCATGCATTCAGGCCCTGCAGATTTATGATATATCTGGATACTTACGGCCTTAAGTGATTTTTATACTCTCTGTTCCGCTTGTCCTTAAATCTGTGCTGTTCTGAGATCTCTGATTGGTTTTTTCCAGGTGTCTGTTTGAACCACTTCTCCTGTCTGGGGGTCACCCGGCTTTCTCCAGCTCTTAGATGAGCCCTCTGTATTTGGACGCTTTGTCCTGTTCCCATGATGTTTCCTACATTTGGGATGGCCGCATTCATCATAAACTCATAATTTCTGATGCTGATCAGTGCCTGCTGGGTTTGTGTCTGAAAGGATCTCAGAAAGTGAAATAACACAACTTTTTGATAATATTCTTATTTAATACGAACTGGATTATGCACATCTCTGAAATTGTCCTCATCTACTGATTAATGAAAAGTATAGATCCCACAACTTCAAACCCGCTACAGGAAATCATAACCACTACTACTAACTGATTGTAGCTATGCAGTACCTGTTATGAAATTTTGGGCTTATGTGTGCATCTGTGTGTGTGTGTCATGGGAGACTAGCATAGAGTCTGTAATTACTAGCAGCTCTACTCTCCCCAGGCAGATTATAGGGGTATCCATTTTTCAACTACAAAGCCAATCTCACCAGACGACATGGCAGACGTTCACACACTGGTTCAACTACACAAAGAAAAGGAGATAAAAGATAGCCGCCTGCACAAACCTCTTACTATTCATTGCAAATGTCTAAAATTCAGTCATTTCCTAACTAAAGCCATCACCCCTGCACTAACCCGGGAGGGATTCAGGAAACCTCCTCACCACACAAAGCATTCAATGAAATGATTTTCATGAAAACTGGAAAACACCCTTTCAAGTCAGCAACCTCAAAAAGGTATGACTGTGTGCTTGAAGTCAGCAGGAGGAATGACTCAGAAAGAGCTTGGCCCTCCTCTCTCTCCCACAGGGGTGTGTCACCCCACACTGGGCTTGTTAGCCTAATTGGTGGCATTGAGATTTGTGAAAATGATTAATGAAGGGAAAACTAAATAGCTGCTGAGAGACATCTGGCGAATTAACAAAGTTACTCCCTCTGCAGTTTGGCTCCTCCTTTTCTGAAGCCTCAGTCTGATCAAAGCTGATAAATGTGTTCCAGTTTTCCCCACAGTCACCCACCACAGGAAGCAGTCCAACCATTCAGACGCTCTGGATTTTTGGCATACAGTATCTGTGTGCAAAGTGATAGCTTTACTTTTTTTTTTTTTTTTTCAAAAATGAATATGAACTGTAATATGGGCTACAAGCAGGGTGGGAAGTTCCAGTGTAATTAAGCAATGAAACTCCACCCTGGGTTTGTAGCCTGTATGAGGCAATTTCCCACTGAGGAGCAGCAGTGTGTCTAAGTGTGTGTAAGAATACAGCAGTGATAAACCAGAGTACTCTGAGGAGGTCTGGAGACAGACAGATAAACAACCATGCACACACACACTCACACCTAGGGACAATTTGGAGAAACCAATTAACCTGACACTCATGTTTGTAGACTGTGGGAGGAAGCCAGAGTACCCGGAGAGAACCCACCATGCACAGGGAGAACATGCAACCTCCATGCAGAAAGACCCCTGGCCGGGAATCGAACCCCAGAACCTTCTTGCTGCAAGGCAACAGTGCTACCAACTGCACCACTTTGCAACCTGCAGTAGCCTACAGTAATTGCAACAAAAAAAGATGTTTAAAAATAGTAAGTAAAGAACAGTATTGCTAAAATAAAATATTTATCATAGACCCTAAATCTTTATTTGTGCAACTGAGTCCAAACAAATGTTTGTCTGTTAAGACAATAATCCATTATTGTTCACAAACAGGCATCCAAATGTGGAAATAAGAGTATGTGAGGCTAACTGGCAGGTGCAGGAATGGTACAACGGGTGTGCACCCCTTTGAGCACATTTCAATGCATCGACTATGAACCTAGCTTAATCATCTTTACTGTTACTGTTACTGGTGTATAAAAAACCCAATCTGAAATAAACAGCTCTTAGCCTGGTGGGAGGGAATGTAAAGCCTGGTGTCCCGCTTATAATATACTGGAGGAAACCCTGTTTGCATCATCTGACACTTTAAGAATCTCTACCCTCTCCAACACTCTCCCGTCACATCATCACAACAAGGCTTCTCCATGCTGTCCATTAATGCTGTTTACAACCTCTCTTTGGAGTGTGGTAGCTTGGATGATGAGCTCAGCAGATGTGTTTTTCACAAAGCAAAGGAAATAAATATTATGCTTTCCAAAAGTAGAACCCAGTGACAATGTATAGAGAAAATAAATTGAGACCAAGGATGGGTCCTTGAGGTACTCCACAACAAATGGCTTCTGAAGAAGAGGAATGTTCTCCCATAGACACAAAACAAAAGACCGGATAAGATCTAAACCACACTAAAACTAAACTTGAGACTGACAGTGTTCTCCAGGCTTGATAAAAGAATTCTGTGATTGACCATATCAAAGGCAGCGCTTGGGCCTATAGGAATAGTTAAGAGGAGATCATTAAGAACTCTTAGCAGTCCTGGCTCTGTGCTACAGTGGAATTTAAAACCAGACTGAAAATCTTCGCCAACACTATGAGCATTTAAAAAAGTCTGCAGTTGATTAAAAACAGCCTTTTCTAAAATCCTGGACAAAAAAGGTAATTTGGAAATTGGCCTGTAGTTACAAGGAACATTAGGATCAAAATTCAAACATGCTGCACCACAGCATGTTTGAGTGCAGCTGTCACACAGCTGGATAGCAAAAAGTGTTTTGAAATGTGCAAAATTCTCAGACTGGTGATGTGAAGAATCCCTGACAGGACTGGCAGCTGTTAGGTGGCACTATCTTGTAATTTGTGCTTGAAGGATTTTAATATTTAATATTTTTTTCTTTTATCTTAAATGGAATATATATATATTCTTGTACCGTTTTAACAAGGTTAAAACTATGCAAAGATAGACAAACACTGAAAGGTTTAACATTTAAAGTTCATTTTAGAAGCAGCTGCAGCTCAACAAGAATGTCTGTCTGTGTTTTCAGGACAGTTGGGTTACACCCATCTTTCACAACAGGATTACCTCAAAAATTAAAAATGACCTCACTGCTGTGGATCCCCCACAGCCCCCAATCCACCCTCTGATTTTACATTAATATTTTGAAATAACAGTGCTGTAAATTGTTCCACCTTGGTTGAAGCCTTTCTTCTCTGGCTAATGTAAATATTTTCCCCCACCCACCCTCAGGCTGCTGGGCCCAGTCTCTCAGGTCAGCGACATAAAGGCTCAGCTTGGTAGTGATGGGGAAGCAGTATGGACTGGTAATTAGCTTGAGACAGGAAACGCATCAAGCCACTTTTGATGGTTGTTCTAAATGTCATTGCCCTGGTACAACAGCTTGATGTTCTTAAGAACAGGAGGGAAAATTGCTCAGACTTTGGAGCAAATACAACAGCCTGTTTCACCTTGCGTGTGGTGAGGACAGATGTTTGCTGAATTCAAAAGTAGGTAGAAGGGGGAAAGATATGACATCAATGTATGAGGTATTGAATTCCATATTATCTGAGTCACTACCGGCCCCCAGGAGCTCAGATAGACCCAAAAATAAGAGCGCCTGTTGAGAATTTCTGTGCCTCATTAAAGCTCCGGATGGAGGAAATGCTTATCTTCCCACCAGACAGGAGTGACCTTATAAAAAAAAAACTCAATAAATAAATAAAGCTCTTATTTTGTTAAAGACTGTATCTGATGATGTCAGATAATAACTAAGTGCTTATGAGACAATGGAAACCAGAATTCAGCTAATAGAGTACTATCGTAAGATCACACACAGAAAACACCACAGACAATAAAAAGTAGTTGGGTATGCTGTGGTGGTGCAGGGGTTAAGCACAACCCACATAAGGTCCCTTAGTCCTCGATGCAGCTGTCACAGGTTTGATTCCCGACCTGGTGACCTTTGCCGCATGTCTTCCCCCTTCTCTCATTACCCTCTTTCCTGTCAATTCACTATCAAATAAAGGCCACTAGAGTCAATAAACCTTTTTTAAAAAAGTAGTTTATTTGAAATATAATTACAAAACAGAAGAAAGAGAAGGTTGTGGTTCCTCAGCAAACCTTGAGTCCATGCAAAGCATGAGATGAGTCCCACCAAAGTCTGTTTGGTGCTGTTCCTGCTGGGAGCCTAAACTGGTTGAAAACTGTTTTTGTCAGTGAGTGTACTTTCTGGTCTGGTTTAGATTGATGGTTTTCAATACATTTGTGTTGAAGGATTGGGAGTAACAGTTCTGTTGAATAATAATAAAAAAAGAAACTAAAACCCAAATTATCCTAGATAGTCTGACTCAAACACCTCTGAAAGAAAGAATACTTTTTAATTTTCCTCAACGTCAACAAGACGTTCCAGCCAACTAACGTATGGCTGGAATTCATACATTATTTAGCTTTAAAACAACTGTTTCAGTTCCACCACATACAAAATTTTTTGTCAATGACATGACTAAATTAGGCCAATTTGACAAAGTGCTATTCTCTCATGCAATTCAACTATTTGACGCTGCTTGACTCCCACCAGTATGGAGGAGTCATGGGAATGTTTCCAGATAAGCTTCTGAACCTGATGAGCCACGTGGATCTAAAGCACATGGCTTTATCAGCGATTTTATTTTCTTTTTGTCGCATTTGGAAAAAAAAATTGAGCTACCTGGACTTCCACTTTCTTCCACTTGAAGAAAAACCAAGTGTAGGTGGAGGGAAGATGTAGGTGATGAAATAAAAATGAAACCAAATCCTAGAACATCACGACTGCGAGCGATAATGAAGTTAACCGCAGTAATGTTCGCTATGGGGTGGGTATATGCTTTGCTTATCACATTAGGTGCTTCTTACCTCAGTATGTGACCCTAGTATAAACCAAACATCAGCAGCTTTCTTCAGATAAGTTCCACAGAGGTAGTCAAAATTAGATTTAGACACGTAAAATAAAATCGTAACACAATAAGTTGATTATAAAAGATGCGTGTGATGGCGACAAACATCAATCACTGCAGATACACACAAAGGTAATGGCTGTGCAGTCGAAAAGATCTGCAGGAAAACCCAATAAAACAATTCTATAACTGCAAATCGCTGACTGATGCATTTTTGTTTCCCACATGCATAGTCATGCAGCATCACTTTGCACAAAAGACAATCTCTGTGCTTTCATGTGCAAATAGGATTAAATAACTGAAGGAATTTAAAAGAACAACAACTTCTGTTGCAGATGTGAACAGACTCACAGCGTGGTGTGGTCTTCACATGGTGGTTATCTGTCTTAGAGCTGCACAGTCTCCCAATTACATTACCACTATCAGTCTGTGTAAGGTTAATATCACAAAGACTGGAATATAAATAAAATGTTGACTAAATTATTTCAGTTGTCATAAGAGGAGTTTTCAAAATACAGTGGTGTGAAAAAGAGTTTGACCCCTCCTGATTTTCTGTATTTTTGTCAAACGTAAATGTTTCAGTACATGAAACCAATTTAAATATTAGTCACAAATTAAACAAGTAAACACAAAAATGTAGTTTTTAAATGAAGGAGTTAATTATTAAGAGAGAAAAAAAAATGCATGGCTGTGTTAAAAAGGGATTATTCCCGCTGTTAAAACATAACTGTGGTTTATCACATCGAGTTCACTGTCTCTAGCCAGACCCAGGCTGGTGAAATAAGATCCTCAAAATCTAGATATTATGCCAAAATGTAAAGGAATTCAGAAAAAGTGAGAAAGTAACAGACATCTACCAACCTGGAAAGGTTTATGAAGCTATTTCTAAAGCTGTAGGACTGAAGCACAGTGAGAGCCGTTATCCATACATGATGAAAACATGGAACAGTGGAGAAGCTGGTCCACCAAACTTACCCCAAGAGTGCAGCCATGACTCATCTAAGAGGTCACTAAAGACCCCACAACAACACCCAACGGACTGCAGGCCTCACTTGGCTAAGTTAAGGTCAGAGGTCTTACTTTCACTCCAAGACAGAGAGACTGGGCAAAAATGGCCTGTATGGCAGAGTTCCCAGATGAAAGCCTCTGCTGAGCAAAATGGTCTCAGTTTTTCCAGAACAGATTTTGATGATTCTCAAGAATTTTAGAAAACATTCTGTGGATTGATGAGACGATGGTTGGACTCTTTGGAAGCTGTGTGTCCCTTTACATTTGCCATAAAAACATCCCAACAGTAAAACATGGTGTTGGCAGTGTGATGGTCTGGGGCCGTTTTGGTGCATTGGGACCTTGGAAGACTTCATGTGATAAAGGGAACCATGAACTGTGCTGTCAACCAAAACATCCTGGAGGAGAACGTCCGGCCATCTGCTGGTGATCTCAAGCGGAAAGTAACTTGGCTTCTGCAGCAGCACAACGATGCAGAACACACCAGCAAGTCCACCTCTGAAAATAAGTCTTTGGAGTGGCCTAGCCAAAGTCCTAACCTGAATCTTGGAGAGATGCTGTGGTGGCAGAGAAAATGGAGGGATAGGCATGTGGTAAAGGAACCCAGGTCAGAGTGAAACTCAGGACTGAGGTCTGCAACCTCTGTATACGCCCACCCTGACCACTGCACCACGCAACATCCCAAAACTTATTTCTTTTTTTAAGTCCTCATTTGCATTAAAATGAGTCAAATTGAGACCTTTTCATATTCCTCGGTTGGCACATAATCCCACACAGCAATGCTGCAGACACCCTGATGCCAGCTCCTGCTGCAGTTCTCCTGAACAATGCTGTCTGGGAATAAAAAACAGCTAGCCCCGGGTGGCAGTTTAACACCTCAGCAACACGGCAGGTACGTCCATGGCATTTATGGAAAATGTAAGCAAAACTGTTGCTTGAAGGGATTTTCCCTTTGAGGCAGACAAACAGCAAAAGCCCAAAGTCAGAAGTTCTTATGGAGGCTGAACTAAGCAGCAGTAGCTGAAAAGCCAAGAAGCACTGGAAACTTGGCGAGCCTTGATGTAGACCAACAGTCTGATGTTTATGAGGAATTTAGAAAGGTCAGTAAATCTCCTGCATCTGCAGCAGAGTAGGATTAAACATGCCGGACAGCAAGGAATAGGGGGCGATTCTGTTTCGAAGGGGTCACGTGAGGGTACAACACAACTGACCGTCCACATGTGGATGGTCATACAACGATCACGGATGATGGTAGCTTTTATACTTTTTTCAGCATAAAAGTTATCACTGGCTTTTATGCCTCCCTTTACTGTCTAGAGTTTCTGCAAGAACAAAAGCATCTCTGACAATTACAATATGCCTCCAATGAGGCTTGTCAGTAATAAATGTTTTTTATGAAGCCCCCATTTCTGCATTAACAATATTTTTTATTAGTCTGATGTAATATTCTAGTCCTGAATGTCATGTTTTCATTAGCTGTAAGCTGAGAGTCAGAACAGATCAATCTGTGTGGAATTAATCTAACATGTTTCACTTAGGGAACTAAGTTACTGAAATATATGAACTTTTCAATAATTTTCAAATTTATGTAATATGACTGTATATGTCATTTATGTGTGATTGAGCAGTAAATAATGAAGTGAACTAAGTTATTTTGTAGAGTCACATTCAATATTATTACATACTTACTTCATTTTTTATTAACAGCGTGTGAGGCGGCTGGGAGCAAGACTGAGACGACAGAAAAAAGCAGCAAAGATTCTTACTTTCCAACATGTTTTTGGCTTATTACAAAGTCTGGCACTTACATGTGAGAATTTAATTCCACCTGACCAACAGCAGATGGTCCTGGCCTGTGAAACCCCGGCAGTTCACATAGACGAACACCGCCTCTTTAGTCAGTGCATTGTGCCAGGAAAGGAGCTCCAGCTGTCAGTTATGATAGAACAATTTATATGATTTACACATAAAAATTCAACTAAGAAGGGTGCTGTAGTGCTAAACTAGCAGTAGATGGGAGCCGCTGAATATACATCAACCAAAAAGGAGCTTAGAGAACTCAACTGCAGCACCTCCAGCAGAGAAGCTGCAGTAAAACTAGTTACTGCCACAGTGTTTTAGGATGGGAAAGGTGCGATCAGGAGGATATGAGGTGTTTGTTTTCCACCAGTCAGGCTTTTGCATGTAAGCCAACAAAGCTGTTCTTGACTGACCAGAGCACATTCTTCCAGCTGGATCTTTTAAATGGTTTCTGGTAAAAAGAACCTCTCATGGCTTCATTTCAATAACATCCTTCTTCTTGTTACTCTTACATAAAGTCCACATTCTCCAACCTAAGCTATGGATTTTTGCAGCTCCTTCAGAGGTCTTTGTAGGGCCACGTGAAATCCATTTTACTTTTTACTTTTTTCCATTTTTACTATTCTGAATTTAACTTTTTTAATAGACCACATTGTGGGGTTAATAAACCATGTTTATTAATCCTGAGTATGCAGTTAAGGTGTGAACGAAAAACAATTTAACAGATCAGTTGCCAGAGGTCAACATTTATTATTATTCTGTTTCACAAAGCAGATAGCTTTGGTTCAGCAGAACATTAGATGGTTTTACAAAGGTGTTAAAAAGTGTTTCCCCTAATTTTGTTTTAAAGACCTGCAACATCACGTGCAAAACAGAGAACGTAGTTTTAACTCTGTTAAAAATGTTTTAGTTTATCTCAACCCCAAACTATTATACAAAACAGCAAAAGGTGGAAGCTTTGCTCGTTTCCATAATGATCAGGATCTTTGATTTTTTTTTTTTTTTTTCCATTTGTCAAAGACACCTCCACTGACTTAATGACCATCAGTGTTAAAATTTATTTAGAGATGTTGTAAATCATGCTATGTACATTAAAAACAGCATTTACATACTAATAGGTGATTTAGTGTAGACTTACGTTTGGTGCACCGCTGCGATCCCTGAGTTTTACTCCAGCCGTGACAGCACTGCCCTCCACAGACATTCACCCTGCACACCAAAACAAGCAGAGAAAGTCACACTGCTGCAAACACACAGCAACACCAGCACAGAGGAACATCGGCTCGTTCATGCAGAATTATGGTCATTTGTTCAGCACTTTGTCAACAGCAGCATTGTGTTTTAAGTCCACCAAGAAACTTCACCTCACTGTGCTTGTGTAATCTTTGAGCTTCACAAAGATGTAATTTCACTTCACAAGTACTGACCTGACTTACACATGACAGGATCGGTTTCTACAGTATGTTGTTAATGTATTGCATATTCACGTCTCACTGGATGGTCCTCAGGTCACAAGGCAAGTCGTGAAAGAATTTTAGGACTTTAAGTCAGAGAAAGATTGTTACCGGATTCAGTAAGCAGGAACTCTGATGTAACTTTCCATTCAGTAGGTAATTAAAGACACAATGTTAGTGGATGTAAGATGGGACTGATTTTTAAAGTATATTAAAATAAGCACCAAATAAAAAAAAAAAAAAACATAAAATACATAAAACCATGCTGTCGTTTAACTAAGACTATTTTAACATAAAACAAAAAACTGTCATCATGTTGAGAACTAAGCCCCATCATGATTCAGAACTTTTTAGAACCATTAGTGAAACCTTTACCAGCAAGAACTCTCAGTTCTCACCCTGTTGTGAAAGGATTCATTCTCAAAGACCACAGCAGTCACACCTGATCAGAATATGTTTAGAGGAGGATTCACTAGAGACTACCTTCAGATTTTGGGAGTAGAGCAGATGGACCCGACCTCAAGCTCCACTGAACACTTGTGGAATCAGCCTGGCCAGAGTGACCAACAAAAACACAGTAACTGACTTGCAGCAAATGCTTCTTAAAGAACTGAATGGCATCCCACAGCAGTGTGTGACCGTACGGATGAGGTGGGGAAGTAGCAGGCTGCAGTAACTGCGTACGGTTCTCCCGCACACAACTGTTGATTGTTCTAGTTTCAAGAGAACAAAAATAAAAACAAACAAAAATGTCCTCATTTTTACTTGTTGTATGATCTGACAAGTTGTCAGCAATAAACCTGTCAATGAAAACACAGCACACATTTTAAGCATGTTTTTATTGTCTGATGAAATGTCAATACGCAGTAAGAAAGTGACTCCAAAAAAGACAACCCAGTTAGAAAAGGTACTCTCATTGATTTATCTTACCAAATTTCCTTTTTATTTGGTCTTTTTTTAAATAAACATCATTGTTCATATCCATGGTCAAATGATAGCTTTTAAATTATCTGTCTTGCCATGTACACTGGAATATTAGATTATTTCATGTGTATTAAATGGGTCTAAATGCAAGGATATAAAGTTAATTTTATGTAAAATCAAGCCCAATGACTTATGCATGTTGCTTCCACTACAGGATCAACAGGTAAGCTGGACCAGGAGAAGCTGATGAGAACACAGGTGGCCTAGAGCTCTCCACCAAAGATCCTCTCTGGAAGGATGTCTCACACACAACAACACAGACACACCAGAATCCTGACTGTAATCTAATCATATGAAGATCAAATTAGCTGTACCCACCGTCCTAGATTCTGACATGGTTTAAATAGAAGCTGAGAAGATTGGCTGGAGAAAATTAAGAGTTGTGGCAAGAAAATCTGCGAAAGAAAGGCAACGAGACACACCAGCCCTGTTTAATTGAACTCTAGTTTGTTTGGTTAGAAAGTCAGGTTTGTTTGTGGAGATGTGAATGTATAATCGGACTCTAACGCAGACCAAAAAGTAACCTCTGGCATTTCATTTCTGTTTACATTTTGTGAAGGAGGAAGTTGCGTTCAGTGTCTTCTTCAGGGGTTTTCATGTCACTTAATTAGTTTTTGGTCCAGCGCCCCCCTGGGTGAGGTTTTTCAATTAGCTTGGATCGTTTGATATAGAACAGTGTGGAAGAAAGCTGCACCAGCCGAAGATGTAACAAAAGTTGCAATTTTGGTCCTAATCGAACCAAGTCTACCAGACGCCCAGGTGTGAATGTAGCTCAGTACATTCTGCATTCCATTCGAAATGCATAGTTCAAAATATTAAGCAAGTATTACGGTTGTGCCCAGTGTGCCTGTAAACTAAATCGCTTTAGCAGGTGGTACCAGTTGCATTTTTTCATGTGAAGTCTTCAGTGAGAGTAAGATGGAGGGAAAAAGCAGCAGCAGGCTGTGTGTGGTCCAGCAGTCTGGTCCCAGCTGCCCAGTCTGCAGTCTGGTAGAATGTTTTAGTGTGTGATAAGTGAGTAAGGTACAGCTGGGAGTTTCTGTCGCCCCCATCGCCAGCAAATGACTCTTGTCGGGGTCATTACCAGCTTCCACGGTGCTGCAGAGATCTGGAGGGGTGTGTTCATGTTGTACCTGTTCAACAGTCTGCTTCCTGTTAATGTGGCGCTGCAGATCCAGGGTTCATGTTGCCTGCTGTTTCCTTGTTGAAAGGCTGTTTCTTTTCCTTTTTCCAATTATTTCTGTTGCTTGTGTCACATCTGAATGGACAGTCATAAGCTTGGTATGTGATTTTTATTACAACCCTGTTGCAGGTTAGGTATGCTTGGCTGCAGATAAGAATCTAACAGTCTTGAGCTGCTAGATTCTGTCATCAGGTCTGACTGACTGAGGGACACTGAAAGATGTTGGACCAAATTATTGTTTTTTAGTGATGGGTGTCCCCGATAAGGAAAGATTATGCTTCAGCTTAAGCATAATTTAACCAACTGATATACAAGTAGACAAGTAAATTTAAGGATACAGACTGAAGCAATCAAAATGAAACTTACTTTCCTTGAATAAGTCATTGTGATCATGCTACTGCATTATATGTCACAATCCTTTTGCTTCAGCTTCCTCAGACCAAACTTCGGGTCAGATTGATTTGTATGAAGGGAATAATAAAGACATCTGTGTAGAGAGGTTTGTTTTTAATCACATTACTATTACTTGAAAGAACTTTTATAGTTGTACTGAATCTTCCTCTAAAGCTGCAGCTCAAGTCTAAGCTGACCAACAGAAACTTCAACCATCTTCAGTTCTGGGCCTGAACTGTCAACTTTTTTTCTATTTGAAGCCGAGACTAGTTTAAATTGAGCTGAAGTAATCCTTAGTCTATTTTGTGCTGCATGTTGTGAAAACATGCACTGTGCCATGTGCTTGCTTTGACATTTGTGTATTTAATGAGACGTCAGTCTATCTAAACGTGATGGGCAATATGGCTGAAAAATGTACCACGATATCGTTTTATATGAGTCAATATCAATAATCATCAGGTTACTTTTGTTTTGGAATATTGCCAAACTGGGGACATTACCTGTATTACCCCCAAGCTGTTATATTCATTTACTCCATGCCATTGTTGTTTTTAAGCCATGAGGAACAATGGCAAGACATGAACCAAGCTACTCAAAAGGTTGTTGCCAGGTTACCAAAGAGGAGTGAGTTAGCTGATGCCACCCACCTAGCTTGGCTGGCCATGAGAGGTTGAGCAGCTAAAGCATTTCCTCTGGCTACATCTCCCAGAATGCTGTGTGGTTCTGGATTGGAGTTCAGTAAAACTATTGAACATTGTATCAGACATATCTATTGACATTGATCGTGTATTTATTGTAATAGGGATTGTTATTGATGTGTTAACCACCCCTGTTGGTAAGTATAACGAATTACTTTTTTCAGGTCAACAATGTTAAGTACTGGCAGCAAAATGCAAAAACTGTGTTTTCTTGATTAAATGATGAAATTCAAAAGAATGGAGAGTTATGTTTCAAAGGTTCCTTCATTTTTGGCTCAACATCAATTTTATTACAAATAAAAAAAAACATCAAGCTACACATGAAAACTAATTCTAAAGACTGAAATACGAAGGTGAGAAGGAGCAATGCTTTCTTAGACTTTTGGATAATTGTATGTTTTCCACCAGAAAAATGACTCTATATGCATGGTCGCCATAGAGACCGAAGGTGTTCAAAGAAGCCATTGTGCCAGCGTCAGTGTTCCAGTCCAAAGACTGGTTCCATTATACTCTGGAAACAGAAACTTTGAATTCTGTAAGCAAAAAATGTTCCTCTTCAAATTTTCAGATCCATTCTTCTTTCATAAATCCAATGGCAGCAACCAGGTGGCGCTTAGCATTTCACCTTTCTGGACTACTTTGAAGAAAACATAACAGAACCGATCTTTCTGAAAAAGGGCTTCGTGTGTATAAATATATAGAAACCAAAGTGGCAGCACTAGTTTAAATTAGCAGAGCGGTACATACCCGCAGCACCACAGCCTGAACCGCAGCCGCAGCCTGACGACCGAACCCAGCAGCTGCGGCGCAGGCGCACCACCAGCATCTGGACACGGCCTCAGATACTTTATGTTAGCATCTCATCAGCTCTCATTTCCATTTGTCTAGTGTAGCTGTGGATTGGCAAGACTGAAAATACAGATCATGACCGACGTGACAAACCAAACGCTACATAAAAATCACTTTTCAGATTGTAACTGGGCTGGCCTTGGTTACAGGTGGGTAGAGTGTCAAAAGTTACAGTTCCAAACCACAAAAATGTACTACCACAGAGCTCCTATGATTCCATTAAACCACATATGTGTCACTAAATATGAGATGTCAGAGAAAGTCTGGACGACTGCCCTTCCCCCACACGTTGCTGTGAAGTTAGCCGTCTGAAAGATCAAGCATCTCACATTTTTTTCCTCTCTTGCAATGTGGATGATTTGAAATCTGTATGGCCACAAAAATTACAACAAAAAAACACACGCTCTGCAAGCCAGGAGAGGTACGTCTGTCCAGCAGCTGAGGTAGACTGGCTGCCTGAGCAGATAGACAAAGTTATCAACAGTTGGATATCAGCAGGTTATCCTTGTGTTACTCTACCAGAAGCAAAAAGATTAAATAATGTGTAAAGTGAGTATTTAAAAACTACTAATTACTTGGCCTGTCAGAATGACAAATTTTGTTGGAATTGTCCCAGAAGTTACTGCGATAAGCGAAAATACTGCTGTTTTGAGAAGACTTTCAAGTGATATAATTATAATGGCATACTGCAGGGGCACATTCTCAAAGATGAATCGACTTTAAATTCTAATGAACATCTAACGCTGAAACTGGAAGACATTTTAAATATCCAAAATAAGTAAACAAAACAGAAAACAACAAATAAATCTCTATAGACAAAACTCTCCCTGAAAAAAGGGGCAGTTGAGACCGGACTGAAGAGTTTTGTCATCCGATGTTTGGTAGAAACAGAAACAGATTCATAGATTTATTGCTCATTGTAGCAGGCCCACCAAAAACATCAGTGGATGGTCATTACCATGTTATTTTAGCAGTGCAGATGTTATAATCTCCACTTTCCAGTTTAAACAACGTAATTAAATGCATGTTTGAATCTTTTTCTCAACTGGATCATAAAATCATACTGAGACCATCCAGCCCACACAGTAATAAAGTTCCCACCCTGACGGAAGCTGGTTTTGTATTTAAACATCACAAAATAGTTTTGGAGAACAGCTTGCTCACAGCAGAATCTGATTTACTGTGAGGATTTGAGTTTTTCTGTGTGTTTATTTAGGTTTCTGTGTTCTGTGGAGTCTCTGTGTTGTCCCGGCCACCCCTTGATTGAGTACACCTGTTCCTTGTTTCCCCTGATTGTCTCCCTGTGTAAACCCACCTGTGTTCCTTGTTGGGTCCTTGTCAGCTTGTCTTATTGTCTAGTTGTCTTGCCTTCTGTCAGTTGATTACCAGTTGCTACCAGAGATTAGCTACTAGCTGTGCTCACTCTGTGCTGCCTGGATTTCTGCATTTTTCATCATTAAATCTCCATTTGCTCTCCATAACCTGGGTCTATTGCATCTGCCTCACCACTCAACTACCATAAATTATGACATTTACATTGAATGTAAAAATACTAAAAAAAATAAATAAAAAAAATACACATAATCTTGTCAGAGCAAATGTTAAAAAAAGTCAAATATTTGTCCTGCCAGGTACAGAAAGCCCAAGCAAAGTCACACAGGCTGAACCACAGCAGAGCTCCATGCAGACTACAGACACGCCGATTGGGATTTTACCAGAAGATACTGATTTAATGTTTTTCTTTAAGGTCTGACCTACAGACTGTTAAAAGAGAATAACACATACTAGCACTGTGACATTCAAGTCAGGAATTAAATATTATAAAAAAACCTTTTAAAGAAAAAAAAACTGCACCCTCCTTGATTGAGCCAGAAGTTTTGAATCCTACAGAATGTGTATGGATGGCAAAATTTATCCTCATTTCATCATTAATTAAAACATGTAAACAAAATGCTAAAAGATATTTTTAAATTTGGGTGTGATGCTTTTTAGACACACTAGGCATTTGAGGAATTAAAATGAGCAACACTAATATTAAATGGTACTGTAAAAAATGTAGATATAATTGTGTGTATATATATATATATATATATATATATATTATATTATATTATTATATTCAGGGAATAAAAGCTTCCCTTAAAGGCACAAGTGCGTTAGATAATGGATTAATGATTTAATATCGCAAAAAGAAAGGCTTGGTGTTATTTGGAGAGTACAGCAAAGATTTTGCAGTATTTTAAAAACTGTTCAGAAACATATTTTGATTCAAGTTCAAAGTCTTTTTTTTTTTGTATACCAGCATCAACAAAGTGAACATACTAAGAATAAACAGTCTGTTTCATTCCTGGTGGAGCTAATAAGCATCATAGCTAAAATTTACACTAATGGTGAATGTAATGTTTACATAATGTCAAGGTAATGCAACATCTGTTTGACAGGAAAAACATGGCCTTTTTTGTTTAGTACAATTCGGGCATCAAGGGGTTAATCATCTGTTGATACAATTAAAGGCCAAAGAAGATGAAGATGGAAGATTTAAGTGCTTGAACAGAAATATGATTTATTGGTATTTGACCTGCCGTTCATTCACACAGTGACGGTCGTGCGGTAGGTGTGATCATTAGAGATGGTCTCCTGCGGGGCGCTGAAAAGGCAACTTTTTATTTATATTATGTAGCATGATAGTGGGTGTAATCAGAGAAATGCAGAGTTAACAGTATTGTGGGTTTTTGAAGCTCCTGCTCTGATCAGAATTAACGGGAACAAACTTCATCGGTACCGATCCATGAGTCTGCACAGCTGTTGCCCTGGAGTTTTAGATGCTGTTCCTAACTGTGTGGGTTAAGGTAAAAAGCTGGAAATAAGTCCTGGACTTTCCGTTTAGTTCCTCTTACCCGGACAGCTTCATCAGCTGGTTCTGCTGGTTCTGGTCCTGTAGCTGTGGGGCTGGAGCCGCTGGATTCCCCATCCTGCGGTTCCGAACCTGGCTGCCAAAGCTTCCCGTGAGATCCACATTATAAACCATGGGCTGTCCGGACGGGCCGTGGCGTGTAGAGATGGAGCTGAGGCGCACCCCGCCTTCCCCAGGAGCCGAACCGGGGCCCGACCCCGGCCCCGGCCCGGGCTGCAGCACGTACAGCCTCCTGAAACCGCTGCGACTCTGCTGCCGCTCCACCGACTCGCAGACAGGGGAGAGGAACAAGCCGACGGAGAAGAGGAGGCCCCATATAACCCAAACCATGTCCACAACTGTCCGGGGAGAGGAGAAGAAGTTAGTCTGAGTCCGGTTCCAACTCCTTTCACTTTAGGCGAGCTGGGAAAACTTGGGTATTCCTCAGTATGTTCAGGTAAGCAGCGATTTCCACCCAAAGTTACCGTTCCTCCAGGGGCTGGTGGGGGGAGAAAGTGTCTGCTTATTAGAAAAAAGTTTTAAATGAAGCAGGACATGTACGGCCAGAAGAACCCAGGGCTGTAGAAGCGCCGCCTGTCTTCTTTAAACACGGCCTGACTCGGTTTGCAGTCAGAGAAGCTGAGAACTCCAGCAAAGTTCCTCAGTTGGAGGTGAACGGTGTCAGCAGGGGCGCGCGCAGCCTGCCTCCAGACATGACGTCAGGAGGGGGAGCCTACACGCTAACCCCAAGAACGCTTTTTGGGAGTTTCTTAGGGGCCCAGGAGTGTCAGGGGACCCGGACCGAACCAAAAGCCCACACCCACACAGACCGGACCCACCCCATCAAAGCACCTACCCACATGCGTCCATGTCTCTGTAATGTGATACTGACTCCCAGCAAATGAGCGAAAAATAACTGGTGAGTGGGTTTCTTCCCAAAAAACGTCACTGAAAAATGTTCACTGGGTCAAGACTGAGCAGGTACAGACAGACACTTCCAGGTGGTGTTTGCTGTAGTTCCTTTACCTCCCTTTAAATTATTTTCTTTCTAAAACGTTTTATGTGGCAAAGAGTCAACAGCTCAGGTGTCATGCAAATTGCCAACGCTGATATTGTGATAGAAATGTTCTACAGTCCTCGCTCTAATAAACAGTAATATTCCACATACTAGAATAATATTAGAAGTTGAAGTGCAAAAATCTTCAATAATGAATATTATTGAAGACCAAGTATGAAATGAAGGACAGAAACAGGCAAAACAATGGGAATAACAGCGGTGGAAATCAGATTATGTCATGGAAGGAGACAGTGAAGGCCAATGAATCCAGGGAGCTACGAACACACAGAGGCAAGCTGAATAATGACATGGGCAGCAGGTGATAGGAAAGACCTGTAGCAGGTAGCAAAATTCGACAGGATGACAGGAACAGAGGAACGCAGGCCAATGAACATCTTGTTCGGCTTGCACTTCTTTCTTTGCGGTGGGGGAAAGCAATCTCTGGTAAGCTTCATAGCATTGAACTGGTGAGTTCCATACGTCACAGGGAAACGTCAGTGATTGGGTAAACCTCCAGGAAGCAATTGTTTCTCAAGACTCCAGATGCTCTGGACGAAGCACATAGCATAGGAGAACAAGGGCCTGGTTTTTATCAGGCTACATTTCGGTACAACTGGTAACCAAATCCCCTGTGGGTTCCATATTGGCTAACTTCTGAAATACTAAAGGAAGCTGATGGATCCAATTTATTGTCAAATTATTTTGTTTTTCTTTGTTTATTGATTAAAAAAAGCAAGAAATAAAAAACATATTTCATTTCTATGTTTCTAATGTATCTAAAACATGCAGGGCACGCCACAGTTGCATGTTGATTGTCTAGACGACTAGAACATAGTGAAGGAAGAATCTAGTAGTTAAAATACAGGCACATCTTCAATAGAACAGTCAGGACAGCCATGTTTTCTGGTTGAAAACTGGTCTTATTTGTGCTGACCTCTCACAGTTATCACTGTGATGTCATGTGATCTTATTTAGGCCGCATGAGAAAGTTTTTAAGGAAACAACTTCCTGTTTGCACATTCCTCCATGTTTGCTTCCTGATAGTTCGAAGCATGTTAGGCAGATCTTGGCAGTGGGCCCAGCTGCTGGACGTAGAACCCTGAAGGTTGAGTGTAAGCAGAAGCCAGGACCGACTGGGTCACAGCTTTCTAGGGAAATAAGACAGAGGCAGCACAAGCGCTTTGTCAAGCTAGTGTAGAAAGATACAGCATGCCTCAGAGGAAGACTGCAATCAGATGATGAAATATTTTTCATTTTTAAATGTGGTCAGAGAGTTCATTTTAATGGCTCAGAGACTAAATTCGTTCATATTAACCATGCTGGGGAAAATCATCCTCCAGAGATACGCTCTGGATTTTCTGACAGTTTCCTGCTGACAGTTCTACTGTCTGATGAAATATGGATAAATCCTGCTTACAGCGTGTATTGAAGGTAACTCTTTACAGAGTCACATGTTTTTTTCAATCTAAATACATACTAAGTTATGTTAAAGATATGCTGACCTGTTTCCATGGAGGTAAAGTTTCCTTTTCCCCCACAAACTCACTCTTCTTTCCTTGGAAGATCCAAATGAAAGGGTACAAAAAATCTCCTCCACAGATTGCTCTAAAACTTTGAGCCTCGAATCCTCATACTGTACGTCTATGTATGGCATACTAGGGATCATGGATAATTTAAATACAGCATTTTTAATGATATATAAAATACATCATGTCACACCATCTTAGTTCCAGACCAATAGTGATAACATTACGGAGACAACTGGTGACGTGACTTTAACCATTGGGATGCATCCAAAATAATCTGGATGCAAAAGAGGAATCTTTTTTCAGTTCATCCAGAAAATATTTTTGTAAAGAAAGTGATACTAGAATGTTTTTTTTTTTGTGCAGGCTAGTATTCCTTTCTTTATTTTCTTCTTTAGATTGGAAATATCTTCTTAAACTGAAATTTCTTCTTCACATTTTCTTGGAGCAGAATGAAAAAAGTCTTCCTAATGAACTTAAATGTATTGAAAGACAGGATGTTAGAATAATTTCAAGCTTTAAGTTTCAAACGCTGCTGTTATTTTGAACACAGTTCTACTAATACAGCAAACATTTTATCAGCTGAGGGAGGAATGGGACAAAATTCCTCTATAAACAATGGGAGAAGTAGTTGCAGATGCAGGGAAGAGAGAGAGAGATTGTTGCTTACTGTGGCTCTACGCAGGGGTGAAAGTAGTTTTAAATTCTTGCCAGTGTTTTGACTATGTGTGCTACCTCGTCAGATTTTCCTACCATAGCACGGATCAATAGCTATGTCTATCTGTTGGTGCTACGTGTCTAAAACTGCTACCGTCATGTTTACAAACCAAAAACGGCTTACTTTCACCCCTGGCTCTACGTCTTACTGATAACTGAGATATTGGATGGACTCCTGATGGAAGCAGAATTTTATTTTTTGCAGCCTCATATTTTTTTTTCCTTATCTGCCCTCGTTTTATTATTTTTTTCCTCATCTAAAGAAAGGGCAGCACCTCCCACGATAGCTGCAACTTGAGGCTCCCGTCTACCCATGCTGTTCCTCTGTCCTTTTTTTGTTCTTTGGATGATGTTTCTGTACAATGACAATAAAGGCTGATTTGGATTCCTTAAAGCATAGATGGTCCGGCACTAACTGGTCTTCCTCCCACTCTCAGCCGCTGTACAGAAGGATCTGAGCGTGAGGATGTCTGAAACACTCTGAGGAACTTCAAGAATGTTTTGGAGGTACCATAAAGCAGAACAGGCAAAGCTTTGTGTCCTGTTATTGGAGCGCTCCTCTGGACGATGACAGAACCGCAGTAAATCACCCTCACAGGATTTATCCAAGAATAGCCTTCAGGAAATTAAATTATAATAAGGAGATTAGTCACTCGTGCTTTATGAGAGATATAATGTGGCGATGAATGAAATGGCTTGAATTAAGGACTTAATGAACCTTACCTGGATGTCAGTTTGTTGTGCTGAGATCTGCCTTAGTAAATGGCTCAAATTGTCGACTTGAAGCAACATTAAGGATTTATTTGTTGCACGGTTTTTAATTTCCTCATGCTATAATAAGACCTGTTTCGGTTTTGCATAATGGCTTCTTAAATAGCTCTTGTGTAATCTGACCTGAGACAAAAAGCAGTCATCTTTATCAGTCAGCTGCAGTACCGTCTATCTTTGCAGCAGAGGCAGAGGCTCTATGGACTGGGACATACATGATCCAATAAACGGAGAGATCCAGGGAGCTTCCTCCTGCCAAAGCTTCGGAAGGTGGAAATGGATCTAACTGTGTTGGAACTGCAGAGCTCAGAGAGCAGCCTGACTGCTGGAAGATTATAATAGATTTGACCCATTCCTCCTGACAGAACTGGTTAAGCACCCAAATTTACTTTATGTGCAAAGGTCAATTTGAGATCAGGGGCTTGTGACTTTTCTAACTAATTTGGTTGTATGCCGAGTCACTGCCTCTTTGGAAAACCCTATTGGGTCCAATCTTTACCTTCCAGGTTGAGATGTTGCTTCCATAGTCCAACATAAGTTGCCTTACTACTTGTGACGGTAAACATTCCAGCATCAAAAAATAATGCTGCCACCCCATTACTTCAAAATTATTATTAGGGCTGTACACTTCCTGCTTTTTCCTTGAAATTTAACATTGGTCATTATGGGAAAACCAAGACAAAAAATTAGGACCTTAAAACTACAATCAGACTTTGTCTTTGCTTGAGAGCAATGGCTTCTTCCTCACCAAGTGACCTTTCAGCTGATGTCAGTCAGGCCGTAGTTTCAGTGTGGATAATGACACTCTTGCCAACCTCAGTCAGCATCTTCACAAGGCTTTCTGCTCTTGTGTGTCATCAAAACAAACTTCTCTCTGGGACACAGAACCCAGGGTCTCTCCCAGTGTAATATAAGCCTGCCAATCCACCAGGCTTTACTTGGCCCCCCACCAGGCTAAGTGTTTTATTTTAAGTAGATTTTTTTTTTTACAAGTAACAGTGACAGTAAAGACAGCTTGATCTAGGTCTATAATTAACACATTGAACTGGGTGTGAGGCTGTCCCTGCACCTCCCCTTTGGCTTCATATGCTATTATTTACAAATTATGATCTCAACTTGAGCACCTCAGAATTTTTGTAACTTTGAACATTTTTTAACACAAAAACACCAGTGGCAGCTACTGGACTGCCATAGTGTCCCTACCACGGGGCTAAGCAGGTTTTCTGTGGGAAAACCCTGGAGAACCCATCTACTTCCTGAACCATCCCAGTGTTCAGGGGGAATGCTGGGGTTGTTTTTTTAATTTACCAGACCATCTGGTAAATAATAATAATAATAATAATAAACATAGTTTAGCACCTACAGGTTCTGCAGACAGAAAAACTGGGGAGCTCAACTAGGGAAGGTTGGGGAGATTTTGTAGCAAGTATTTAATATTCTGGCATTCAGTAAATGAAAAGAAGCCTGGTATCTAAGTTGACCTTTCGTGTGTCAATAACTGGTTTCAACTTCATTATTTGCAGAATGAAGAATGAACACATGAAGCATTTAATTATCAAGTTTACTTCTTGATACCTTAAAACAAGCATTTACATTATATTGTGGACATGAAGGTATAAAAACGTCATGATAAAGATGCAGTTTGCATCACTGGGCCTGGTTCCGCAGCCTCCCACTCAGCTCCTGCAGATCTGAGATAAGCCGTTCCAGAGCGGCAACGCCGTCCCGTAGATCGGCATGGACTTCACCCGTCGCAACATCTGTGTGGATTTGCTGCAAGACCACAATGCAGAAAGCATTAAACATGTACTAGTCTCCTTATTGCATTACAGACAATCAGCTGCATGCTACTGTCATTCCAACCACAATTACTGAGTTCAGCGTTCACTCCAAACTGTATTAAGTGTCTGCTGACTGAATGAACTCTCAACCAGAAGTGAGGTGTGTGTGTGTGTGTGTGTGTGTGTGTGTGTGTGTGTGTGTGTGTGTGGGGGGGGGGGGTGTGGGGGTGTGTGTGTGTGTGTGTGTATGTGTGTGTGTGTGTGTGGGGGTGTGTGTGTGTGTGTGTGTGTTCGGTGACCTCTCAGGAAGTCACCTTGGCTTTGGTGGCTAGACTCCGGAGGCTGAGGCGGCTGGACGACAGCATCTGGAGAGATTCTGCTGGATTCGTCTTCTTCTCACTGCAGCTGATGCTCACTGAGAGACAGAGGCAGAGAGGCAGGGGGAGGTCACAAATGTTACTAATGAAGCCTGTTGCATCTGAATTGGAAATCAGGGCTTGAATACAGTGGGCACAGTCTAACTAGTAGACAGCTTTGCCTGGATGGTATCCATGGGTTACCAGTAGAAGTGAGGACCAGAATATGTATTTGTTACTATTTTGGAGTATTGTAACTTTTGTTCTGAATGTTCTGAAAAGTCACTCAGGTCTTTAGCTGTTTTGAAATTCTGCAGGTTTTTTGGGGGGGACTTCCTGTAAAATCCAAAGTAGAAATGAAAAAATATTCACACACACATTATTCCATAAGAACGTATGGCTCACATTGTCCCCTCAGAGCCCTTCAGTTTCAGTCTGCAGGTTCACTAGTGACTGCTGGTGTATTGAACGCTACAATGAAAGGAAGATCTTTAAGACTTTAAATCTTAAACTGATTAGGTTTTGTGTTCTGCTGTTGGGCTAAAACTAGGAGGATCCAATCTGAAATTCTTTGCCAAACCTAAAAAAAAAAACATTAATAGTACATAAGCAGATTTATGAATGCAGTATGACAGCATGGAGGCCAGAAGGTCATCATACAGAGAAGAATCAGCTAAAGTAACCACCTACCTGTTAAAACAAAACAAAAAAACAAAAAAAGATTGTAACAAAAACAAAAATTATTAATTAAAGGAGTCAGACTATAGACTGAAAATGATATTTGAGCATTGTGATAATGAGAAGATGCCAGCCTCAAACTGAGCTTTTAGCAACAAGCCCTCAAAAAAGTCAACTGTTGGAAAAACAAGATGCTGGTGTCCAGGCTGTTAGTCACCAAGGGATCATGGATGAGTTTGAACACGTCAAGTTCCTGCTGTTTTATACAGAAGAGGAAGTTATGAAAAGATGTGTATGTGGAAATGAGACATTTTTATTCATTTTTATCCCCAATGTGTGGGATGATTGGGCCAAGAATGGTGTACTGAAGAGTTCATCGGATACTGCAAGGTTCCCAAATCATTTCCTGTAAATGGTCCCAAAACATCATCCCTCCACCGCCATGTTTACCAGCTGGTGTTGCTGCTTTTTCTCCAGACATGGAGAATCACATTATGGCCCAACATCTCCGTTGTTGTCTCATCATTGCACAAGAAATTGTTTCAGAGGTGCTTCATTCAGATGAAACGTTGCGAGCCTTAGTCATGTTGCCATTTTCTCCCTGATCCTTTCATCTGCATTCTGTCCTTTTGATGAGTGGAAAGTGTGAACAGTGGTGATGTACACACACAGCTGAGTGTGTTCTCACCTTCTCCCATGGTGATTGCTCTTCTGATCACCTCCTTGAAAAGAACAGGGTCCTTCTCCCAGCCGCTAGCTTGAACCTCACAGCGATGAGCTTTGGACAGGAACTGCAGAGCCTGGAGACAAACACAAGCCACGCCCGCTGACCTCACCACACTTTCTCTTTTTTTAACAAGTTCTCTCTGGCTGACTGCCGCTCAGAATTGTTGTTCGAGTATCAAGGTTGATCCACTTTCACAAGTGGAGTATTACAGCTTTCTATCTCTCTTTATCTCTAACGGTGGGCGATACCAAACTCATGTTGTGCAGAATTGAAAAAAAAATGGATTGGTACATTCTCACTTGTTGGTACATTCTCACTTGTAGCCCTTTAATTTTAAGATGGACTACAAAGTTTTTATAATGTAATGATAACAAAACAAAAACCAATTACTGACCCAATTATTTAACACAAAGAACAAAGCAACGCTGAGAAAAAAAAATCCAGCAATGAAATATGAGGAACAAAGCTCCAGCATGAAACCAACCTTGTCGTTGTCGTCTGGGTTTGAGCTGCGGCCGCCACCGTACAGCATGGCGTACTGCTGCCATATTTCAGCGTCGCTACTGTGGCGCGCACTGACACGGCCAAGAAGTTCCTTCAGTTTCGGGGTCAAGGTTCCTGCCTGCGCCCCCTGGCTGTCAGTCAGATTCTCCACAACCGCCCTGACCAGGATCTGAAGAATCTACAAATGGGAAAAAATTTCGAGCCGTTGGACTCGGTGGAAAGACGAGTCCAATGTCTTTCTGCCGAGTCTCCTGACTATACAAGCGGACAGAGATTTAAAGAGGAGGGGCAAAGTAAACAAGGTGGATTAGCATTGCTTGTTAACTACAGATATGACTGTGAAGTGTTTTAATCATGTCTCACTCTTGGATGCAGCTGCTCGGCAGTGGAAACCCATTCCATGAAGCTGTTCTTGAGTTAATCTCAAGGCCACATGAAGTTTGGAGGTCTGTAGTGACCGACTCTGCAGAAAGTTGGCGACCTCTTTACACTATGCACTGCAGTATCCGCTGACCTCGCTCCGTCAGTTTACATGGCCTGAAACTTCCTGGATGAGTTGATGTCATTCCCAAGCATTTCCATTTTCTTATAATACAGCTGACAGTCGACTGTGGAATATTTAGGAGCAAGGAAATTTCACGACTGGAGGTGGAACACCTGATTCCGATAATTTGGATGGATGAGCAAATACTTTTGGCAATATGTAAGACTGACATTCTGCCAGTGAGCCGGTAACAATCAGTGTCTCAGTCACCTTAAAGTCCTATTAAGAAAGTTGGAAATGCTTTCACAAATGTACATATTTAAGCCCAATAATTTAGCAAATAAATGAGGTGCAGAGAACAGATGTTCTGCCACTAATTATGAAGTTAGGTGGGATAATACTGAAGGAATTTCATTTCATTTCACTGGCCATCCTCCCAATTAAGCAGCAATGAAGTTTTACAATGTGAACAACATACTACAGGGAAGGAAATAGATTTATTGAAGGCATTGTTTTGTATTCTGACTGAGACTATATCTTTCTCTCTGAGTCAATGTATCTAGTTAAGCTAAACAATGTCTTATGTACTGAATGTCCAGAACTGCAAACTCTCCAGAAACAGCCGTTTCTGGACAGAAAAAACAGCTGGAAAACACACAAAACTATTCATATACACATTTAAAATACTTTCTCGATGCTTGACATTAACGCAACACGCAGAAATCGACAGGTTTTAAGTGTTTAGGAGGTCAAAGGTCAAACTAACATCCTGGCTCGCTACAGAAAACCGCTGCTTCTGTAGAGTCAAACACAGCAGCAACAGATTTATCTAACGAGTTTCCTACCAAGACCTACATTATGTTGCTGCTCACACTGCTCCCTTATGAAGTAGAGCTGTAAAGTAAAACGCTCTCCAAAAACAGCCGTTTCTGAAGAGTTTGGTGACGTATGTCTTGGATTCAACCGTTTCTGGAGAGCAGATGTGAGTTTACAAAGCTGACGGTTCAGGGTTTTGGTGAATGCTCCGTTTTATTTATTAGGACGACACAAAGTTTCCACTTAGAATGCAACCACTGTTACGGGAGTAAGAGAGGCTTCTCCTTCAGCTGCTGTTAAAGACTTTGCATCATGTAACCACAGTGCACAAGATTCATTCAGGACAGAACAAACAGCTTTTTGTTCAGACCCAGGTTTAGTCTGACGGCTGTGTCACACGGACAATATGGAGGGGAAGCCAAATCTAACTGCTTAGTTCAGAAATTAAATGTATAACTTTTAAAAACTAATGAGAAATCATTCTTGCTGAGGGATGAAGCTCTTTACCTGGACATCTTTGTAGTTTTCCCTCAGGTCCATGAGACGGTGGTACGCCTTGATGGCTTCAGCGAAATCGCCGATGTCAATGCTGACCACAATGAAGTTCTCCCAGATCTGCCAGTGCTCGTAGTTGCATTTCAGGGCCTCTTGCAGGGTTCGAAAGGCTTTGGTTCTGTCAGCCAATGAAAGGAAGCAGAAGAGCCCCGGATTCAACCCAACAGGTTAGGAGTAGTTGTTCAAGAAAATAACCTCTCTCAACTGCCTCTTTTGTTCAAATCATGTAATCAGGATTTTCTTTGTTTTCACATTTTCAGCCAGAAAACTTCAATGGTGTATTGGGGACTTTATGAATAAGAAAAAAAAAGGAGTGCTAAATAGGGATGTGCCGATCAGGTTTTTTCCTGCCGATACCGATACCGATCACCCATGAGGGCCGATACCGATCACATAATTATAATTATTATTATTATTATTATTTTTATCATAAACACTACCGGTTACATTATGTGGAAAAAGGAACCATGAATTCACCTTAATTTAGACAAAAACTTGTTTTTAATAACTTTTTTCAAGAAGAAAACTAAACAAAACAGGCTAAATAATGCAAAGAGCCAAAATAAAACCTCTCAACATTGCCAAAAAAATTCAAGTATAAAACTTAACATTCAAAGGCAAAAACAGGTTCCATACAATAAACAATCCAGAGTTACTGAATGAAAACTTCCTGATAGCATGGCGGCTAGCTGATTACTGCTAGTTCTGATTGGCTGTTTCTGACTGAGCGGAGTAATTATGCAGAACAGGGAGGAGATCGATTATTTTTTTTAGAGATTATCTGTCTCATGTTAGGACAGCGAAAGTTTTAAAACATATGTAAAATGTATTTTTTAAGTTAGATGCTGCAGCTTTAAGCAGAGGTTCGGTGTGAGTCACTACCAGGTGGAGCAGAAGCGAAGCTCCGTCTGTCAAATATTACTACCTGTAGCGTAGCAGCGGTTCAACAGCGAGAGCAGAACCAGCGTCTTACATCGCAGCTCGAAGACTTAAATAATTTTGCGGGTTATTTGTTTAGCTTTCTGACCGTCATGCTAATCCAGGTGAGTGTTTGTAGCTGTGCGCTGCTTTACCTGCTATCTGATCCTCCATATGTCTTTTTTACTGCAGTGAACCTCGATGTAGCCAATCTCCGTCAAGTATGGCATTGTTTTTATGTCGTATTAGCTTCATTGTGTTGATGCATTTTGACATGCTTCAATTTTCCGCCGCAACACGCAAACTTCCCCATTCACTCAGTGCGTTATAGTTCCACATCGCTTAGGATTTGTTGCTGCGCGTTTGCGCAGTGTGAAGGAAAGAGGAGACCAGCTGCACAGGCAGGCTGCGAAATGAGATGATCGGTATCAGCAACAAGAGCCAATGATCGCCGATCACCGATCATGCACTTTTTCACGAAAATCGGCCCGATTATGATCGGTGACCGATCGATCGGCACACCTCTAGTGCTAAACTTCCACCAAAAAATCTTAGGTAACCGTAAATCACGACAAATCTTTCAAAATACACAATTTAAAAGGTTTATAGAGGTTGAAGAGAATCCAGAGAGGATCTTTAAGGTTCTGTTCTGTTTCAGGGAAAACATTCCATCGTGTTCCTTGCTTGACGGTTGTTGTGAACTTCAGTTTGAAACCTACGTTTTCTATTACGATGCATTAGTGCCATTGTAGACAGAAACAAAAACAAAACAAAAAAAATAGGAGTAGTACATTTTCTAGAGAAAAATTTGGAAGTTTCCAATGTCAAAACTTTTCAAAAACATCTGAGATTGATCTCAAAATTTCCCAAACTTTTTTTTTTTTTTTTTGACAGAAAGCCTTTTAAGATGGTGTATTTTGAAAGATTTGCTGTGATGTACTGTTACCTAACAATGTGACCACAAAAAAAAAACGTCTCCTCATCATTCCACACAAGATGTCGAACAACAGCTGGTCAAAGCAAACATCTGAGGTGAGGTCAGAGTGTGTCTGACGCTGCCGAGTTGGAATTTCAACACAATGATGTCAGAAGTTTAGAGAAAAGCTGCCAGATGAACTCTACCTCCGCCAGTCATTTGCCGAAGGGACAGCTGCAGCTTCGCTTGCATTCCAAAAAAGTCTCAAACCTATATGTGTGTATGTATGTACACATGCATACTGCATACATACTCTGTACGTATATGATGATGATGATGATGATATTTTATTTGTTATTTTGCTTTATTTGAAGTTTGCTCGGTTCTGAGCCGTTAAACCCGTTTACTGGATTGCCACACAGAGACTGATCTGGACATGAGTCCACTGCTCTGGTGTCCAGTGGTGAGGAGTTTCACACTGATACAAGGTTTGAACATTTGGCTTCTTGACCATATAAACCTTCCCATAATGCTCCACTGGGGCTGTTGTGGAGATAATCTGAATTGATTTGGTTCATTCGACCTGTTCATTTCTTAAACTGTAACCGAACTGAAACAATTGGAGTTTGATGCCGTTTAATGTCATTTTAAACAATAATATCACAATGTCATATTTTCCTAATATTGTGCAGCTTTACCTGAATGTGACCTTTGAGTTGATACCTTTTGCTAACAAGTAATCCAAGCCTGCCGCCGTATTCTACATTGTTTTTATTTCCATCTCCTATTCTTCTAATTGTGTGAACCTATCTTTGTGCAATTTTATACAATATATGCTTTTTATGGGATTTTCTTCCACATCGCTCTGTGCTGCAGCAGCAATGCATACATTCCTCCTGGGGAACAAAGGATCATTCCATCCTATTCTCTTGCCTGCCACCTGAATATCACTGATGCTGCTATGAATACTAACAAGTTCAAACATGTCTTGCCTGGGCAGACATATTCAGCAGCTCCCAGACTCATACTCACTTCATCTGGAGGCGGATGTAGGCTGTGGAAAGGTTGTTCCATGCCTCTGCATTCTGAAAGAGGGGTGAGTGAGCAGGGAGGGGGGAGGAGGGGAAGAGAAAAGAAACATTAAAGATGGTTTGAGGGCAAGGCAGAACCATTTCCTATCCAGAACATGAATTTTGAAACTGGGGCCTTTGAGATTCTCAAAGGACGTTGGAAAAATGAAGTGGAGGGAATTAAACCAGGAAGCAGCACTGGTGAAAACGTACGCTGTGATCCGTTCACCTCTTAAACTACAACATACTGATAGCAAATGACGTCACTGTTGCCCGGACGTTCAAACAGAATGGTGACATCTGAAGAGCGTGCAACACTGGGAAATAATCGTGTCCTGGGAGCATCATTTCAATATCCTTTGACACAGAAGTACAGTGTGGATTGTACTTGTGAAGTTGGCCCCTCCCTCTCTATTCTCTGGCTCAGATTGAGCAGCTGTACAGACCAATGTGATTAATTTTTGATAAAAACAGATATGGGCAATTTCAAGGCATTTTTGATGAGGGAATAACATCATAACGTGATGTAAAACTTAAAAAAGCAGATTTTACGTAATACTTCTTGTTGAACGTTGTGTGTCTGTTAGTAGTTATGATTTTTACATGTATACAATCACTTTTTTTTTAGTGTATTTGTAGTTGGTAAATGCTTGTTCTGCTGGCTGTAACACTAATTACACCCTGGTGATATTAAAGACACCTTGAACCTTGAACCCAGATATCAGCTCCACTGTGACAGCTGATTAGAGCATCAGGCTGGGGTGAAGGACTTAGAAGCTCAATCACACACAGGAAGATAGCCCTAGGACGGACCAGGCCTGGAGCCAGGAAACCAACAGGTCATGATCAGTGTGCGATGTTTATACACTTACATCTGGCTCCAGCCCCACACACCTCTGGAAGGCTCTTGCTGCTCCCTCATAGCCCTCCAGAGCGAAGTAGGCACAGCCGAGGGAAAACCACACGCCGAGCTGCAAGAGGAGGGAGAACCGGAAATCAGAGCCAGTCTGAGCGTCAAGAGTAACAGAGTAATTTTACTGGACAATAAATTGTCCCAGAAGTTATTGCGATAAAAAATAATATTGTTGCTTTGACACAATTTTCAAGCACCATAATGGTAATGGCATGATAATGCAAGAACACACTGTCCAAGATGAATAAACTTTAATTTTAATGAACATTTAATACTGGAAATGAAAGACATTCTGAATATTCAAAATAAACAACAGAAAAAAAACATAAAATTAATTAGATCTGTGTAAACAAAATTGACCTTCAAAAAAAGGGGCCAGTAAAGCCAAAACACCAGATTGAAGACTCTTATCACCCAGTTTATGGTAGAAAGAGAAAAACGATAAATTTTGGAAATGAAAATTATTGAACTCATTTTAATTTATCATGCGATTAATTGATGTATTGTTTATTGTGACAGGCCTCAACTGCATATGGAACAAAGTGAGAAATCTCTCCAATCACCTGCATGGTGTTGATTTTCAGCGACTGCTCAAAGCAGTCCACACACTGCTGGAAGTCCTTGGCCCGGAGGTGCAGCAGAGCCTTGGAGCGCATGGCTCTGGCGCTCCTCCGTCCCGACAGCTCCCACGCCCGGTCGTAGTACTGATGCTCGTTCAGGATGTCTCCAAGCAAACAGTACAGACTCGGAGTCTCCTTCTTCTCCAGCTCTCTGCGCACAATCTCCTCAGCCTGAGCAAATGGTGAGACGAGAAATACAATATGGCAAACCGGAGAACAGTGGCTGGTCTGCAAGGTTAAAGAACCAGCACATAAAAAAAGAGCTTTTATCTGAAGAACATCCAGCATAGATACAGTGAAAGAGCAAAACTAATGATAAAATAGATGTTTTCCTGCATCAGCCCCTCTGTTTAATGTGATTTTTTTTGCAACAAAAATCAATAATTTCGTGAAGCTACTATAGGAATATTTCCTAGGAATTTTGTAATGTTTTTTTTTTTCGTCACTAAACCCTTTCTCAAATTTACGCATAAAGGAGAAGATGCGAATAAAACTGTTCTAAGAACGTAAGTAGCTCGATATTGTCACTCGTAGATTAAAAATTTGACATCAAGTAAGACTGAGGGAGCTGGAGGAAGAAAACTAAGAAATATTGCCACCTGCAGGTGGGAGTTAGCAGTCACGTCAATATTTTTGACCAATTTTTGCGGGAAATTTGCAATGAACTCACAATTATGCATTAACACACAGAAAAAATGTGGGATCTGCTGATTTATATGAATTTCCACCATCATGGAATTGCTAAGAACTGGAGGGACTGCGCTATGGAAAAAAGTTATGAGTTTAATGACTAAAGTCTTTGTATAATAAGCTGGTTTATAATCCCTTGCTCCAAGATTTCAGACATCTAATGTCTTTAGACCTTTGAGATAAATATTTTCAGAAAAAAAACCCATCCAACTTGTTATTGGGAAGTACTGGGAAGTCTTCTTAAAAGTTTCTTCCCCTTCATTGTACTGGTATCAGATCGTTGCTTTTATTGCTGGTTTCTGGTCTATCACTAATTTGTTTTATGAAGTTGACTTGCTTGTAAAAATATTTTCAACAACCATGTTTACAGAGACCACCTCTGATTAGAATGCCCAGTCAGTCAAGTTGTCCTCAAAGCTCATCTGCTGTAATCTGAAACTTTCAATTTCATTTTTTTCTTAAAGTCTGAATTAAAGTGTTGGAAACATGGGAGAGAGGGCAGCTTTATCTGAGGCTGATCATCAACCAGAGGGCTTTAGCACCAGGCTGGACTGCCTGGAGCTGAAACTAAAAAGACACGCAGCACACAGTGCGGGTGCTCTGAAGAAAACTTATCAGAGGTCCGGCATCAATGATGAATGGCCGTGCTGCACAAATATCTGTTAATACCGCAAAGAAAACAGGAGGAGAGGAGGTGAAGGAGGAAGAGTCCTGCAGACAGAAACATGACATGACTGCAGTCCATTCACAAAGGTCATTCTGTTCCCTGGAGTAGATCCAAACCTCGATTCAATACAAAGAGAGCTGGAGGAAGATACACACCGCTGAGCAGCGCTCAACATTTCTATTGTCCAGGAACATTACTGCTCACTACCATGTGTCTGAGTGAAAGAAGAGGACAGCAGTGGAAACAGGAGAAGCAACATTGGACGGAGACCAAACCACTCCAGACAAATGGATTACCTTGTTGCTTTGGAGCGCAGTCAGAGCATAACAGACTATTGGCTGGGACCACCACAGCCAGGGCAAAGGGAGGGAAAGGAGACTTTCATTATGAGCCAGAGGCAAGCAGGGTAATCTAATTGGAGAGACAAGGGATGATGTAATTAAATAAAAAGAGCTGGCAGAAAGCCCAGATGGCACCAAGAGCTCCGGACCTGAGGAGTCGGAGCGAGGCCAGGGATCAGAATCAGCACTTACGTCACGTCTGCACATCTGCACTCTGAGCCTGCGTCCGACAGACAGAGCACTTCCACCAAAAGCTGACAACAGCCTCATGGTCGTGTTTTTCATTTAGGTAGATGTGGAAATAAAAGCCTGAATCTTTATAGAGGCCAGGCATCAGAGCAGAGTTCAGGTTGGTCTCGTATCTTCCGGTCAGAGTGATGAGTACTCTAAGCTCTGCTTTAAAAACAAAAGAACAGCTGGAACAGCTTGAGACGAGTCTGACCTGAACAGCTGGCACTTCAAACAGAAGATCTGTGGGAAAAGTCATCACATGTTTGTTGAGGTTTGTTTTTTTTAAATCCAACAAAAATGAATGTGGATTTAAAAGAAAAAGAAAACCCAAAGACAAAATGGTGATGTGATTAAATAATACCGGAAGAACTTCTGAGTAAGGACGTCATTTTGAATTTCTAAAAACATCCACAGAAATATGGGCCAGGGGCAGATCCCAGGGGCAGATCCCAGGGGCAGATCCCAGGGGCAGATCCCAAACAACACCACCTGCACCGAGCTGGAAGACCTGATGGGGGTTTCCAGATAAGGACCATAACACAGAATATACAATATAAAAGAACACACAAATGAAGAACAGAATAGGTCTTCATAAGGCAAATAACAATAACAAAAAAAATCACGGTATGGCCAAAAAAATCACCACCTGGATTTAACTAACCCTACAGTAACAAGCCTCCGATTGGAAAATCACTGGCGGCAAGTTATTTGTAAGTTATTTATACAATGAGTAGCTTCTCATTTCTTATACAACCCTGTAGAAAGACACATCCAGTTGTCATGGAGAGTTTGTTGGTCGGATAAATATCTAAGGAGAAGCAGGAAGTAAACCAAAAATGTTAAGAAATATCCAGCACATTATTAGAAACTGGAAGGAAAAGGGCAGGCCTGCATCTTCCAGATCAGACGGCACATTAAGTTGTCTGACTTCCTGGCCCGGTGCGTCGCTGAAAGCAGTAGGATCAGGGAGAGGGGCGGTCCCGTCGGGACAAAGTGTTGGGTATTAAACGCTCTCTGGGCTCCACCAGCGACGATGCAGCGACAGCTCCCCCAGCGGGCAGACGTCCAGCTGGGTGTGATCTGATTGGACAGGCTGCACTAATCTCTCTCAGCACAAAGACTGGGATCTGACCCATGTTACAGCAGTTCATCTGGCTTCAAGCAGGAACAAGACTTTTTTTTTTTTTTTTTAATTCAATGTTCCGAAACAGAAGATTATGCATGAGGTGTAGCTAAAAACGAAATATAGCTGAGACTGCATATTTACATACGTTCTTTAAAAAGACGCTCATCATCTAACATTAAATTAGACTAAGTCTTTCCTGTTTCAGACTGGTTAGGATCAGAATAACAGATTTTTTTTTTTTTTTTTACCGATTTTTCTAAAGTTTTCTAAAGTATATGCATTCCCACAAACTTCTCACAATGGTTTGCTAAAATATTCCTCCATACAGGACTGGTGTCAGGTTCTCTCTAACACACACCTTTTCAGCTCTGCTCACAAATCTTCTACGGCTTTAAGATCAGGGCTTTGTGATGATGGTCACTTCAAAAATATTGATTAAGCCGATTTCTGTTTAGAGTCCGTCTCCATGTAGAAAGCCCAGCTGTAGCCCAGCTTTAATTGCCGGTGTACTGCGATGTTGTTTTAAAGCTTCCACATGACAGAGACGACACCTGTGATGTCATCTCTCTTACTAGGTCTACCAGTTCATCCTGCACCAAAAGTAACCACAAAAAGCCATGATGCTGCCACCGCCGTACCGCCCTGTTGGGACTGTGTTCTCTGGGCTTTTTAATCCAAATGTAGCAACAATCACTTGCACATGGCTTTTAATCCTATTATGCTAGTTTTTTTTGTAGCATAGTCATATTATTTTTAGGTTGTAAAAGTGTCCCTCATGTACAGTCTTATTCTTACTTTAGTTTCACTGTCTGTGTGGATATCCACTTCCCCACTGTGGGACGATAAAGCAGATTCTATTCTAATACGTCTCCCCTGCAGGGCAGATTTTTAAACACTCCTGAAGTCATTTTGAAAGTAAACGAAGTTGTTCAGGTTGAGAGATGAAGATACTTTTTGAGTGCGTGTGCATGTGTGTGTGTGTGTGTGTGTGTACCAGGTTTTTATATCCTTATGAGAACCTATTTCTGTCTACAATGTGGGGGTGTGGGGACCATTGCTCCTTGTGGGGACATTTTCTTGGTTCCCTACGGGGAAATGTTGTTTTTGGGTTGGGGTTAGATCTGTGACGGTTAGGGTTTAGGATTATAGTTAGAGTTAGGCTGAAGAAAATGAATGGAAGTCGATATGAAATCCTCACAAGTCATGAAAACACAACTGCATATGTGTGTGTGTGTGTGCGCGCGCGTGCGTGTGTGCGTGTGTGTGCGTGCGTGCGTGTGCGTGTGTGTGTGTGTGGGCGTACCTTTCCGTGCTGGCCCAGCTTCTCGTAGCAGACCACGGCGTCCTCCCACAGCTGCAGCTGCTGGTAGAGCAGCAGAGCTGAGCTGATGCAGCCCAGGTCTATCAGCAGGCTGGCCAGCAGCTTCTGCAGAGCAGAACCAGCCCAAACCCCGTCACTCCACTCATTAACCTCTACTCCTCTCACCATCAACAGAAAGCAGATCTTTTACCAACTTATCAGCAGCAATAACACATCCTATGTTAAATGCACAGAACCATGATATAGGAACGCCAAGCGGTACAGAAATGAATGATGTTCTCCTCTCAGCCATAAAAAGGCCTTTGGTGCTTTGTTCCACGCCTGCTGCAGCTGATTGCTGCACTGCTCCCCCTCAGCCTCTGTCAGGTCCCCAAACACCGATGCACACTCTTCCATTCCAGCTTTATTGCTGGATCAGTTATTACATGCTGCCAGTTGCTGCCTCCTCCCCTCCCGACATCCTCCCCTTCCTTTTTTAATCTCCTCGACACGTCTTATTCTATCTATCACAGATTCTGCTTACTACTCTTATTTTACTTGCTTCCTTTATTCTGAGCAATGTAAAATTCCTCTTCGTAGCTCTGCTGCTACGTTAAGGTTCAACAAATCTCTCTTTAGACTTCACGTGTGCAGCAGAGCTTCCTCGCCGTCTGTTAGGGGTTGTTTTATAGGGTTCCACCGTAAGAACAGAAAACTCACTGAAAATAAGCTGAGGTTAGTTTCGGCTATGAGAACCAGAACTGTTTTCCACAGAACGCTCACTGAAGCCCGCTGCCAAAACAGGGCCAGACACTGAGACGTAGAGATGTGAATCTTTCAGAGTCTAGCGATTCGGTTCCAATTATTAGTCAATTCAGAAACTATTTTTAACTCAGAAATCAATTTACCTGTTCAAACGCTCTAGAGATTCTGCTTCAATTATGTGATAACAGGTAAAGACAGTGTAGACAAATATACTGATTCCATAAGGTGCTTCAAATACCATCAGATGATTTTTAAACAAAACTAGCTTTCTGCATATAATTCTGTAACTTAAATGACTGGCGTTAGGTTAGCTTAGCTACCTGGCTTTTTCTTAAATAAAAAAATATCTCTTGCCTCTGTGGGCGAGAGACGGCGTTCTACAGTGGCTAAGTGGATGCATAATGTGAACTTAAACAGATTTTAAAATGGATTTTTGAGAATTTTGAATCGATTCGGAATACCCAGAAATGGGAAGTGCAATTCTTTACAGAATACATTTTTTTCTGCACCTCTACCGAGAGGTAATTCCTCCCACTGCAAAGGTATTTGACCACATGTGGAGTTCCCACTCTGTCCATGGTGTACGCAATAAAAATAATCAGCCAATGATTCTGTCACAGTTATAATGCTTTATAACTGACAGAGTTGCTATGAAGTCCTTGGAAAGGAAGGGATGGCTGTAACTTTTGAGAGAGACTCATGTTTTCTACTGCTTTAAGGGTAAAGATGGGAAGAGACATCGGTGACGCCGCAACTCAACGTTGAATTGAGTTACGCTCACTTCAAAGTCAGAGGCATCTCACAGCAATCAGGAGCATAAACTTCATACAGCAGCACAGAACAACGTAGTATATGTCAGGAAAATCGTCCCCACAAGGTATTACAAACAAACGCGCGCACACACACATGCACACGCACACGCACACACACACACACACACACACACACACACACACGCCCGCACGCACACACACACAAAAACTAGTCTGGTTCCTGGAAAATGTTCCTCTTGATCATTTTAGGCTGTTCCAACTCCCGTCCTGGACAGCTGCTGGCCTGCAACTTTCAGAGGCATCCTCTCGCCAACACACCTGAACCAAACGGCCGAGTTTTGGTTCAGCCGTTTGGTTGAACCAAAACTCGGTTCAACCAAGTTGGAAGAAAATATATATTTTCTTTCATCACAAAGAAAATATATATTACCTTTGTGATGATACAGAACTCTACTGTATATTCAGCTCTACAGAGGCCTGTCAACCAACCAGTCATCTGATTCAGGTGTGTGCAGGCAGGACAGCAGCTTCTGAGGACTGGAGTTGGAGACCCCTGCTCTAGTGGAAACGCACCTAAAGATGACAGAGTGAATGATGAAGTAACAGAAAACCATGAAGTGTGAGTTGAGCTGTTGTACATGCCGTGTGTGTGTGTGTGTGTGTGTGTGTGCGTGTGTGTGTGTGTGTGTGTGTGTGTGTGTGTGTGTGTGTGTGTGTGTGTGTGTGTGTGTGTGTGTGTGTGTGTGTGTGTGTGTGTGTGTGTGTGTGTGAGATACCTGGACGGCCCATCTGGGCGGTACTTGGCAGCAGTAGAACACTTTGAGGCGCTCACTCACAGGACAGCTCTGGTCTTCAAAATGATCGACTATTGCCTGCAAGAGAGAAGAGTGAAAATGTTCTTCAGGGAACTGGGAGTGTTAGATTTACCCTGCTACAGTTACAGTTTGAAACGGCAGTTTATTGATTAAAGAGGTGATTGAAGCAGATTGAGAACCAATGAACTTGGAACCCTCACTGCATATGCCAGCAGAGAACACACTGCAGTTGGCTGCCGAGTATCGACGGGTTTCAGGGTCATTAGGTACTAAATGGGTGATGATCGGGAGAATTCACAGAGAAAACCGAAAGAACAGTGACAACTCTTTCAGACTGCAGCTGTTAAGAAGCTTCCATCTCATCTTTTAGCACTTCATGCCTTGGAAATGTGTTATATTTTTATAGATTAAATATCTGCTTGATCCATAAACTGCCTCACTAAAGGTTTCTGAGAACACGTGCGTTCTTCCTTATGACACGTGCCAATATCGGGGAATCTTAAACACAATCATTTTGACCTTTTTGCCAATCTTCCCAGAAGTGGATGCTCATCAACTCCCAGAGCCTTACCATCTACCAGGGATGTGATGTATGAACTTAATCATTTATTATATTTTTGAGACATTGCTAAAAAGGATAACCATTTTAAAATGCTCTACTTGCCAATACATTTGTCACTCTGTGCATGTTATTGAGGCCATCAGTTGTTGACTGCACAGTCAAGAATTCTACAGCCATCACAAAGTTTACCATTTTGAAACATCTGAAACTGTTATTTAAACACGAGGTGATTTCTTCATGACTTCAACTGGTATATTTTGCAAAAAAATAAAATAAAATAAAATAAAAAAAATCATAAAATTGTTATTTTCTCAGGAATGGGTTTTTCTTTCTTTTTCTCAATTTGCACCCTGATGACTTGTTCCTGTTTTTGGTGGCCAATTACATTTTTTCAATATGGTGAAGACTTGGAGTTTGACTGCACCTTCTGGTCCTCAAAACCACTTCTCCATACCAACATTTTGTAGATTCAGGTACAAAGGCCAGGATTCCTCCGCAACGATGTAAAAATTCAAAAAATAAAAAAAGTCAACAACACTGCCCTAAACCACTTATTGATCCCAGAGGGAAATTAAATAATCAATAGTTAATTTCTCTTAACACATGTAGATAAGCCTGCTTAGGTGTCAGATTACAAGAACCTCTGATCCACCCAACATGTAGGAGACGGTATGCAACCTTTGACCTGACAGATATGGACAGCAGTGTTGGGCTGCTGCTTCAGAAGTTATTTGTTTATTTCATTCATTCAGTTTAAAAGTTTTGAATGAAAAGGAGTGGTTTGAAGAAGAAATCTTGTAGTTTACCCTTTCTTTCAAAAGTCAATTCAGTGTACCATAAACAATGAAGCATAACTCAACAATCTATAAAAACACATCTTTACACAACCAAATGTATTTACATAAAAATAACAGAGAGAGAGGGAAAAAAAGAAAAAAATATATATTATCTTTGTGATGATACAGAACTGTACTGGTATACTTCATTATATCCTTAATATTACACTTTATTATTTTCTAAAAAGTAAAATTTTATACAAAGGAGGTAAATGATGAACTCGCAGCTGCTCGGCTATAAATGAGCAGGAGAGACGAGTGGTGAGAAGAAAGCACTAAGATGTGAAGCAGCTTTGGGCAAACACCTAGAATAGCAACATGATCACTGTACACTGACAGAGCAATCACAACAGACAGAAGTGGCTTTGTTACCAATGAACTTCAACTCGGAGAAGACACAATGAGTTGGGGAAAACCATAAAGTTGGAAGAAAGTGTGTTTCATGTAAACCTGCAACTTTTCTGGGAAACGGCACAGAAAACAGCTAATCAAAGGTTTTACTGCTTCCACCTGCTCTGTGCCGCACCAAGCCTCAGACCGGACAGCTCTGAGAAACAACCAAAACCAATCTGGGCTTCATTTGGTCCCACTTGGAGCACCGTAGCTGTAGTCCTCAGCTACAGTCACCGTGCTAGCCTAATAAATCCTTCAGCAGGTTTTTCATAATCCCATCCCACGTCTGCGTTCGCTACTTCTGGGATGTTATTGATCAACATCGAAAATAACATTTGGAGCTGTGGGGGATTAATAGTTTTGTTTGTGTGCAGGGTTGTTCGGAAAGAAGGAGCAAGGTTGCTCAATTACTCATCGGCACTGCGAGCCGAGCGAAGCTCTGTAACGCCGTCAGTAGCTTTCTGAAGCAGACACACATGTACACACCACCACACTCAGGAAAACAGATGTCCAAGGAGCAGCATTTGATTGAAATGCACTGCTTGTACATGGAGCATAGTTTTTTTTTCTTCTATTCTGTTTTGCTGCTGAATATAACACATATATATATATATATATATATATATACACATATATATATATATATGTGTGTGTGTGTGTGTGTGTGGGTGTGTGTGTATGCAAAATGTACGCTGCACACTCATCGTGAGCTCCAGGTTTGAACTCATAATGAAGGTGAAGAGGACTTTCTTGTACTGCGGATGAAAAATGATAGAAAAAAAGGACTGAAAGAACTGATGTATGAATCAGCAGATTGCTGCCATCAGGGTGTTTCACTGTGCTAAAGAACCAACCCTGATCTATCTCTTTCTCTTGCATTGAATCGTTCTGATGGCCCATGATGACTTCTGATGATCAATCTCATCCAGATGCTGGTAGTAAATGACAATCAGTTGCTGAAGGACTTTACAGACATCAGCCGCCATCATTAGCCTGAGCGGAGATCTAGTTTGTGTGCCAGGAATTAACGCTGAAAGTTGGCTTTTGGTAACTGAATCGGCCAGGATGGGTTGGGTGGTAAGTCCTAGTTTGGACAAGGCATAAAATATTAAATATTAATGCTGTGTTCAGACTGAATCCATCTAATGTCTCAAGTTGACGCTTGTATACTTTGAAGTCAGACACTTCATAATCGAGAATCATATTGAAATCTTTGCTCTAGACGCGGGAACCAGCAAAGTGTGGAAAGATGCATGTCGGTTGTTTTCCTCTGCTGGTGTCTTTGTATAATGGCGGATGAAATTGAGCAAGTGGCTTTGCTTTATTTACTGAAAGAAAGAGAACGTTGTCGGGCGCCTCAGAGCTGTATGGATTCACCAGATAATTCAGAAGTTCTGAGTTTGGTGAGCTTCACCACCCACAGAAGCAGCGCGCTGATGAGGATCGCTTTCAGCTCTATTTTCGTCTCATCCAAGCCCAGTTTGTCGACTTGGTGCCCATGTGTCCTGCCAGGATATAAATTGCAGGCCACTATGTTACACAGTGGACTCTCTCTGATTGGTTGATGTCCCACATCCAGCTGTAAATATTCATATTTTCCAACTCTAGCGACATCCGTCGCAAAACACATACAAATGTAAAAGGTGCATTAGATGTCCCCGTCTTGGCCGCCCCCTTACCTGAGTTTGCATCATGGCTCTCTCAACACACCGAGTTCTCCCTCTCTCTAGTTTGGTCCTGAGGCAGAGTGCTGTGACCTCCACAGACCAGAACTTTGGCTGGGACAGGATACACTGTTCCAAAGACAAAAGAGACGCAGAAGATTGGACTTATTTCAGGCACTCCTCACTTGAAAGGAAGCAGTTCAGGTGTAATGTGCTGATCTGTGACAAACTAGATTAACTTCTCTGCGCGCAAAAATTTTTTTGTTAATGTATTTAACAAACATCCCAAAACCTGGAATTCTGAATATTTAAATGAATAGGAATAAGGTGTTACAGTTTGCAATAAATAAATAAAAAAAGATATACTGATGGTCACATTTTGTTGTTGCATTATAATGGAAAAAATGTTCAATTAGGAGTAGTGTTACGACACTGTGGAATTTTTACTTTGGACAAAAACATTGCTACTCTTGAGTAAAAACTCTAAACACTACCCACTGTCATCCGGCAGAGTAAAGAAAAAACAAAAAAAATGCATCAGACTCAGACACACCAAGAGTTTAAGTTAAAGGAAGACGTCTTGTTTGTGCACAAGCTTTGTTTTTCTAATGTCTCTCTCTGTCTGCTGAGCCATTTGGAACTGGAAGTACTTTGCCCCAAGTCAGTAACGACTTACTGACTTGGTATCGATTGGTTTCATGGTTTTGTTTTTCCTTTAATTATTACTTCTGCCTGGATTTGTTACAAAGCAATTATAAACATATTTTTTTCCATTTTATTTTATACCAGACTTTGTGCCTAACTTGACATTTTTGCCGACCTAATGATAAAGGTATTAATTACTGAGTTGAACAAACTGGAAACTGGACAGTATTTACGTTTTTTTTAAATCACCTGTTTGACTGGATTAGCCTGGACTGAACTGAATTTGGACTGAAATTGACTCCATAGAGCTGGATATTCAGTGGGAGGACCTGTGCTGTGAACTGGTCTTTTACAAACTGAACCAAGACAAAACACTTTGAATGTGTGTTTTCCTGACAAAGTTAACAAGGAACATTCTGAAAGGTTTTAAATGAGCTTCCACGGCAGTCAGACATGTCACAGCAGTACGACCAGGAAACAGAACCTAGTTTTCATTTGCTTCATCCTCTCTGCACTAAAGTCTAAGACTTCTCCTGCTCACTGTAGTGAGAAATCGACAAGCAAGCCTCATTTAAAACACCTAATTATTAAAAGCTATTAGAGCTGCAAAGACTTTATCTGGGCACTGTGGTGATAAGCTGGTGTGTAATAGCCAGGCCAGCTCGGGGTTTCAGCTCTCAAAGAGCTGATGAAAGGCTTCCAGGGAACGATGCAGGTGGGGTGCAGACATCCAGATGATTTACCCACAGATAGACATGTCAGAAAAAGACTAATGCCAGGATCATCTCTAATGACGGGATTACTCAACGATGAATTTCTACACACAGATTATTAATGACGACGTGAATGTCTCATGAAAGTGATCGATGTCTGTAGCGGTGATGAACAAGCACTGATGTTGTTTGTGGATGCTTAGCAGGTCTTGTAGGAGTCATTAGTGCAACAGTAAACTGTCCTAATTATGCAGTTATTCTATAGCTATATAAATCACTGGGTGATTAAAATCAAATGATGGGACATGATCAGCATTTGTCACCCTGCTGTTAACATAAATGAGCACAGGGAGCTTTTCAGAAGCAATCAGAACTTTGTGAACATTGAAAGTGCCAGGAAGAAGAAAAGCCCTTACATTACAGCTCTGATTCACTGTAGCACTTACATCGATGTAAAAGTCGGGATAGAAGAAGCCTAGAGCATCAAGGACTCTACAGTATACATGATATCAACAGACCATCACTCCCGTTCAAAGAAAACGACAGTGTTTTTCTAACATATCTCTGCAGACATTTGGTTTGTTAAAAACATGAACCATGTTTTTTTTTGTTTGTTTTTTGTTTGTTTTTTTGCCACCAGTACAGTTTGCTTCTTTGACCTCTTTCCCAACCCCAAATCAACATATTATATTCTGGAGGAGGACGCAGAAACGGAAGACGTGCTCTGATGAAGATGGCCGGCCACGTGACAACCATCTAACCAGCCTGCAGATTCCTGGATCTACATGTAGGCTGGGAAGATGCCTGCTCACAGAGCCAGCCGCTGCCTGGCCTGCAGCAGCTTTCCTGTCCACTCATAACATAGCAGCCGCCATCAATGACTGTCTGCTACTGAAGACTGCTTGTTGGGCCAGATGGCGACACTCATTTAAAACAGTATTTAAAAAGCTCTTAGCGCTTTGAAATTATTTGTTTTCTAGCTTTTTGGAAACTTAGCGGGAAAAACTAAGTTAAAAAACAGAGGCAAACACACTGAGTACCGCAACTGGCTAGCCGTTAGCTGCTGCTTCAAAGCTCGTCAAGAAAACCAAAACTTAAAAAAAAAAAAATAATTATGTTAATGTTTCTTGAATTTCCAATGGGACAAATAAGTGGTGAATATGTTTTTCTCCGTAGGTATTTCAAATTATGTTACTGACGTGAAATTTAGAGCCAATAATAAGCCCCGAAATAGCAAGTAAAAAGTTGAGCAACACAGAACGATATTGCCCCAACGTCCCATCTCAGTGGTCACACCGTTATGCCTGATCAGTGTATATGCAGCCTAAAGTAAAAGTGCTTTTCAGTAATAGACTGTCGGCGCTCTGAGGCAGCAGGTCACAGTCAGGAAACAACGGCTGCTTTTTATCCAGCTCAAATTGCTATTCATGAGTGGTGTCCAAAGCACTTTTCATCATGTTATTGTCCCAGTGTAGCGTTTGTTGTGAGGCAGCGCAGCCCAGAACTGCTTCCCATTTCTGCAGCATATCGAGCTTGCCTTTTCACTGATTAGATATTGATTCCCTGATGCTGAGCCTTTAAACCAGCTCTGAAGCCTGACTCTTTTTTTTTTTCTTTCCTCCCATACGACTAGTGCAAAAGTAACACAGACAGACACGTAGGATGGTGTTATCTAGAACAATGCTTTGCATTTGGATGATTTCATTGAATTTCTTGCTATGACTGCAAAACACTGAGGATCTCTAAGAAACCTGTGAATACATTTTCCGGAGCCGGTGGTGTGTAGCCTTTGTTTTAATGCCTTCCAGTTTCATCTCAAGCCTCAAGGTTAAGGAGGAGTAAAGCAATGAAACATTGACCGATCTTGACCAAAGCTCTGTGAAATAGCCGTGTTCGTTCTTTTGGAAGCTGGTTCCAGTTCGACGGCTTTGGGCTGTTTTTATTTGGAGTCACAGAGCCAATAACCCAGAGTCTTTCTCCACCTTCTTTGCCAAACAGCTCATTTAATTAGAGAGAGTAATGTTGGGTTTTAGTATGTGGTGATGACTGATGCCTCACACCTTTACCTCCTTTATCCCAAATCAGCTTGCTTAGGATTTTAACCTTGACTTTACAAATACAGAGAAAATAACAGGAAAGTAAAGATTTAAAAAGTAAACCACTTCACACACATTCCTGCATGAAAACCATGACAGTCCACGTTCAATTCAGTTTAGTTCATTTCAAAAATACTTTTGAATGTCATAACGTCTATTATTAAAGTATTAAAAGAGTTATGGATGCTGATGTTGTGGATAGTGAAGATATCCGTTAGCAGTCAGTTAGGCAATGAATATAAAGAAACCTGACTGAAGACTGTTGTTGTTGGACAGTGTCATGACTAGCTAAGTTTCCATCCAACCGTCATGCAAATTTCAAGCAAACTTCTATTGGTTTGGAGCGAATCAACCAGGCTACGCAAAAACGTGATTTCGCTAGATTTATACGATTTATACACATGGTTGGAATAAACAGGAAGTAGAGGTTCCAAACAAGCACGACCCATACATCTCAGAAATGGAAAATCCTCTCCTCCAAGCTGGAGGTTTCGAATTAGAAATTTTCCCAAGCTCCATGCCTCTGGTAAGGCACAGTGGATGGGAAGGTTCAGAACGTAGTAAGCAAATGTATTTCCATCTTCTCTTTACACTCTTAACTCCTTTAACAATCTTAGTCCCAAAACCTGTTCTGAAAAAATGAGAAAGTAATTTCATATTTTGCCATCTCCATAAACTTTTTCTAACCAAAGGCATCAAAATGTGCACAAAAAACATAGATGGAAACATGACCACCGTCATGCATCAACGTTATGCGTTATACCCATTTTACAAACATTCTATCAAGTCATTTTAGGATTTATGTCAATGTTATTGTTGAGAACCAATTTATTCTAGCTAAAAGAACAGTTAAAGGACTTACAGAAGTGAATGCCAGCAGTTCTTCTGCTGTTAGTTTGTGCACAGGATTGTTCTTCTGAAAGTCGGTGCTGGAAGACAACAGAATAGATTAGAAGGACAAACTCACCCGCTGCTCTGCAACCTGAAATAATGAAGAGCTGAAGAACTGAAGGAGTGAACTAAAATAAGCTCATTCATGAGCAAACACATGGATAAATACAGATGGGCTAAAGAAAGAAAGAAAGAGCAAAAAAAGTAAATGTTCAAATATTTATGTTTCCATAAGTAAATTGCCACTGTTCAAAACTGAAAAACTGCTGTTGATTTGGCCGTAAAAAAATGATAACAGGACTAATTCAGGACCAACTGTTCTCTTCAGCTCCTATGTTAGCTGAACCCTGTGAATGGTACATGTGATGGTGAAACCATGGTAAATATTCAATGGTTCCTCTCCCACAGAAACCACAGCGCTAATGAGACAAAATGCAGATGTGCAGCGAGGTTCTGTCTGTAGTGGAGCTTTCTGACCCATATCAGGTCATCACCCTGCAGAACATCCAATAAACCAGGCTGCATGCTAACTGAACGCGCCAGGATGAAGTCACACACTTTCCCCAAGCATTCCTCCAGCTAGCGCAGACCCATCTGTGGTTCGGGAACCCAGAGCAGCGCCCCCCAGTGGCCTGTTCAAGAAGACATGCATCTTCAGTTGAAAGGCCCCGCACTCCAAAAAATAAAAGTAAATGAACTTCGCAGGCTATGAAATGTTTGATCCAAATCGCTAAGAGTTGATCTCTCTCTCACACACACAGCCTTCCTTAGCAACACTGAGCTCGAGAGCTGTGTCACGGCTATCTGAAAATAACTCCCGTTTCAGAAGCTAAATGACTTTTCTCAGTCAGCCTCTATTTGAACGTACATCAGAGCGGACAATAAAAGCAATCTGAATCATCGTAATTTTCCGACCCGGCTCGGTTTCCTCTGCTGCGCTGAGAAAGTCACACACACCTGAACATCGTCTGAGAGCAGGTGTGGGAATTAAAGGATATCCCACACTCACATGCAAACAGATAAATCCAGAAATGAGTGTGAAAATGTCAATGCAGATGTTTTAAAGGTATATTGTCTGATGCATGGCGGCCATTACGTGGAACGCTCTACATCGACCTCGCTCAATTCTACTCCAATTTTCTTTGAGAGAACCTCGTTATAGGGGCGTTTTGACAGAACAGATTTATCCTAGTGGCTAATAAACAACAGAAGCTAAGCAAGAATGAGAGAAACACTACAGAAGGAGCATGAAGATGGAGCACAGCTGTGTTTAAGTTGAAGGCTCCTAAAATAAGCCAGCTCGGCTTTTAGATAGGTAACGTCTTCCAAGACAAAGTTTCAGACCATTTCCAACGTCATCCCTTCAACCAGAAACCCCCAATCTGCATCCTCCAAGGGTTCTAGAGGCTGCAGATGATTAGCAAAGCCAGAGGCTGAAATCATCTGCTGGTTTTCAGTCAGACCGAGTACCACAGAGGAGGAAAATCATCTCTCTCTCTCTCTCTCTCTCTCTCTCTCTCTCTCTCTCTGTCTCTCTCTCTCTCTCTGTGTTCGATGAACAGAGTGAATCGTTCCGGCAGCTCATGCTGAGCCTCCCCAGGCGTTGCCATCTCTACCAACTAATCCTCCAAATCCTGACACCTTAAATGAAATCCATTTTTCAGTAAAGGTTTCCTTTTAATACTAACAAGCACAAGGAAGCTCAACTGAAGTTCTGTCTCTGAAAAGTCAGAGTGAGAAGTGGAATATGTTCACAGAAACTCCAACAGGCAGGATTTGGGGAAAGGGCTTAAAAGAGACACAAAGCACACACACACATTTCTGTTTTAATGTAATGTTTAAGGTTGATAAGGTACTTGACCTATAAAGTCATCTTAAAACTGCTGAAAGCTCTGCATAGTTGGGATGCACTGATCCACTCTTTTCACTCCCAATACCAATACTTGAGGTTTAGCATCTGACAAACAATTGTCCTAAAATGTTTTTTTTTTTCCCAGTAACTCAGACATAAATGAACTGAATTACAAATGTATTTGATAACTAGTACAGCACAAATATTTTACAAACAACAAACATGAATTTGTCCAGTCAGTGCAATTGGGAGTAGAACAGCCAAAATAAAATAAATCAAGAAGGAACTGAAACTGACAAAAACAATAGGTTGATTACCTTGGTCAAACACACAAGAACAAACTGTAACAAACCTTCTTTCAAATGGTTCAGAAAGCGGAATTGGGAATTCTAAACAATGTAAAATGAAAAATAAAGCATGTCGATCAGAGCATAAAAGATAGAATTAGACTGAATAGATCTGCCCTTATAGTTTGGGCACACTGTCACCAATACCCCATCTAAATTATTTTTCATCATCAGGGCTGACACAGACATTAATATTGGATCTACTGCACAGCAGCAGCCAGACAGGGAATCCTGTTCTGTTCTGTGCTGACAGACTCTCCACCATGCATCAACCACCTGAAGTTAAGTATAATCTCATTCCAGTTTACTGTTTAGGCAACAATAAGATAAAGAGACACCACAGCAGGGCTGCACGTATCTATGTACAGCCCTGCTATAGACACATGTGCAGTTGGTACAGGTAGCACTGTTGCAGCAAGAAGGTCCTGGGTTTGATTCCCGGCCCAGAGTCTTTCTGCATGGAGTTTGCATGTTCTCCCTGTGCATGTGTGGGTTCTGTCTTGTACTCCAGCTTCCTCCCACAGTCCAAAAAACATGACTGTCAGGTTAATTGGTCTCTCTAAATCAGGGGTCCCCAAACTTTTTCCTGCGAGGGCCACATAGCTGTTCCTTTCTGTGGTCGGGGGCCGGTCTTAGTTTTTGCAGTAAAAAAAAACAAAGAAATTCTTGTCGACGGGGGGGGGAGACGACGACACATTCGCGCTTTTGGATAGATTTTTACCCAGAATGCAAATGGAAAAAACCGTGAGTGAAACGGTGACTGACGAGTATATATTCCATTGAGGGAAAGTAAGTTTCACATTTGCTCAAAAGCCCCCTGGTGGTTGAAGAAAAATCCACATATAAACCGGAAAATACAATATATGAAAAAAAACACTGAATGCTCTCTGGTATGAGCAGGCGGGCCGGATCCGGCATTGTTCAGGGGGCCGGACCAAATGACGTGGCGGGCCGGATCCGGCCCGCGGGCCGTAGTTTGGGGACCCCTGCTCTAAATTGTCCCTAGGTGTGAGTGTGTGTGTGCATGGTTGTGTGTCCTGTCTGTCTCTGCGACAGACTGGCGACTTGTCCAGGCTATACCCCGCCTCTCGCCCGAAACGTTCGCTGGAGATAGGCAGCAGTGACCCTCCTGACCCCACTAGGGACAAAGGTGTAAAAAAAATGGTTGGATGGATGGATGGCTGGACACCATAGCAGTAATTATTAGTGTATAAGCAAACACCTCCACTTGACCTTTACTTCAGTTTGAAGTGTGGAGAGCTTTGCATCAACATCATCATGATAAACATGAGGATAAATCAGAGAGAGAGAGACAGTCCATGTTCTCAAGGCTCCCTGGTTCCAGCAGTAACAAATAGGGCCTGGAATAAAAAAATAAAATGAATAAATCTGATGAGTGGCTTTTTGGAGGACTCAGAGGTCTAATCTACTCCTGTCTGACATTACCTTGGAGCTACATTCAGGTGTGCAGATAGGGCTTTAATTTAAACAGAGCCCAATGCTCATCAATCATCTCCCTGCAATCTCACTGACTGCTGCGTCGCCCTTCACTTGACCCATCTGGCCTCCGCCGCGCCGGCGAAATTCATCACCGACAGGTACAGAGCTCCGATATTAAACTAAGGGTCTGCTGGTCACCCTGGTTCTGGATGGAAACGGGCCCGTAAACAGGTTCTGGTCAGGGACGGGTCACTGTCCCAGGAACTGCTGTAAACACCCGTCACATCATTACAAATACAGCTTTAATGGAATCCCAAAAAGTCTACAGTCCATGTTGTTATAGCGACAACAACAATCAGTTTCTTCAAAACGAAGCATAGAGCTGGATGAAAATAACCTGGAAAGAAAATTAGACTGAAGGATTGCTTTAGTTGCATTTGCTTCTTCAAGATAACCCAATATTAAACTGTCAAGTTAAAAATACTTATGAAAAGTTTAAATGCTTGATGGAATAATGTAGGGTGTATTTTGACATTATGTAATAAATAAAAAGAAATTTATAAAAAAAAAGAAAAAAACTGTAAAATATCATCTGGGGCGGGGACATTTTTTTTTCATTACTTTGTTTCAGGGTGCAATTTATTTTACTGCGGTTGACGGACGATTGGCGAGACTGAACTTATCTACAACCACAAGATTCTGAGAGAGGAGAATCTTGTAGTTGTTTAACAATAGTTAGACAACCACAACCGTGATGGGCCTTTTTTTTTGGTGCAAATGCAACGAGAATATGAACACACGGAGTACATAACGTTTTATGCTAGGGGTGCACTGATTTATCGGTCAGCCGATTTATCGGTGCCGATTTCCTTAATTTTGGGATTAAGGAAGCCAATTTTAACATTAAGTAGTCCTCCAATCACCAGGTCCCAGGTCATGGTGACTGAAGCCCATTCAAGTCATGTTTTAAACACACAGACAGGGTGGGGGGAGTTGACCTACCACACACCCAGGACGAGGGCCTGCTCTTCAGCACTCAGGTCAGGCAGCTGGTACAGATCGGGCTCAGCTAAAGTGATCCGATCCAGCAGCGTGTCGTCGTCCAGATGGTAATCCTGTCAACAACAACAAAAACCTCCAGTCACACACTTTTAACATTTTTAAACACTAAAGCACAGTGGGCCGCTGATGGACTTTAGCGCCTCTACCACCAGGCTGAACAAGTTTTCTGGGGGAAATCCTGTGTTGGCAGCAGTTTTGAACTCCCATGGATGAAGTTTTTTCTTGCTGTTGACTCTTTAACACTGACTAACTCAGTTCTAGAAGCTAGTGTAATTCCTTTAGAGACCTCCTATAAGAGTCCTCAACATGCTCTGATATTGAGTTTGTCTTCATTTGGAGATAATGGCTCTCCAGTCCAGGCATCATTGATTGATGCCCATTAATGCTTCTTATCCTTTCATTCATTTCCTTAGACTGAGGTGCGATGTGTTAAGTTTGAGGCCTACTTCATATTAAAAGACAGATATAAGTGGTTTGATTCTGCATCGGCGGTAAATTAAATTAAACCAAATAAAAATTTTGTTACTCATTGTTAATTTATGTCTAAGCAAAGGATGTACATATGTACATATATATCAGGTCAGGTTGTTTTGGATTAACGGTCGCTTAATACGCAAGTTTTCCTTCAGTGTATTACAAGCCTGGCGGGCCACCAGGCTTTACTTTAGCCTTGTGTTCAGGCTAAGCAATGTTTATTTATTTAAGTTTGTTTTTCTAACAATTGACTTTTCTTTAGGACTATTTAGTTGGAGTTTAGGCATTAATCTTCCAGTATTTCAATAACACATAATAATCAAGTAATATTTTCACGTTTCCTGTCAACTATAAACATTTTTTGACTCAAAACCACAGCGAACTGCTTTTATTTCAGATCCCTTTTGTTAAACTGCTCCAAACACTGACGTCGCCCCTGCCCTCAGAAAATTATCTACAAGGTGACAATGTGGCATCAGCTCAGATAACAAAGTCCTGTCAGATCAAGAGGCAGAGCTCCTCCCTGGTTGCTAGGGTTCAGGCTCAGTGATGAACACATGACCCGCTTCTCTTCTCTCCTCCCATCATTCTAAAATGAGTCGCTGAGCTCCGGCTAATGACAGTCTTGATTGAGTCCATTTATTGTCCCTCCCCCCTTAATGGAAGCATGATAAATTTAAGCACTGACAAAAAAAGAAGAACTGGAGCAAAGCAGTGAGTCTGAGACCTCTCGGGACACAGCCCAGCAACCATTAAATACATTTAGAAAATATTTAAAAGACGGATATTAAACCATCAACCACAAATTCTTTAACAATAACTTGGCAGGAGATTTGAAGAACTATTAGTTGAATTAATGTTTTAGTCCTAAAAGGCTGGATCCTTCATTGGGCTGGCAGAGAATTTGAAGACGCACAACTTTAGCATTCATAGCAATCACTATAAGTACTTATAGTGATTGATAAATGTTTAAGTACATTTATTAATAAATGTACTTAAACGTCATAAACTGTTGATTCCTATATGCCGAGTTTTGTTCCCAACATCCTGCCTGGTGTGAAGGCCATGTGACTGATAATGTGAAGTGGTATTCTGGTGCCTTTGATGAAAGGTAAGTCGCTAACCGCTGGGTTTTATTAAGTTGATGTTGTGATTGAGTTTACTTTATGTTCATCTGAACTCTTTCAGCAGTTCAGATGAACATTGTCAACTGATGTTAGGACCTTCATACAGAAATAACAATTTCATTTCATTTCATTTCACGCTGACTTGATGAGTTCCAACCCTGATTCCCAAACCAAACGGTCATGAGTGATTTTGTATCAATTGCTAGATTATTCTGGAGGCTGCACAGAAACTGCAAACAGTTGAAGCTTTTCAATAAGAACTGAAGTCTAAAATAGGTAAAGCAGTTGTAAAGCCAAGCTAAGGAACTCAACCAGACAAAAGCTACTGTAGAGCTATGAAAATAGAGACGGTTCCTACTTTGGGTAGGTTGGCCTGTGGCGTCGGAATGGGACTGGTCTCGCTGACCCTCTGATCAGCCTCCTCCTCCCCCTCCTGCCTTTTCACCTCAAGGAGGAGCTGAGCCAAAAACTTTTCCTGGAAGCGGGTCCGTTTCCCGAGAGCACCTGGATTAAACAGCATCAGATCAGGAAAAAGAGTTCAACCTCAACATGACCAAATATTCTTAAGAACCCCACATTTTTAAAGAGTAGATTTCTCTGACACGGCACTCATATTTTCAAGTCAACCAGTATCCCACACACCTGTCATGTTGATGTGGAGCCCAGAAAGCTCCTTGGCCGTGTTGATGTGCTCCTTGGCGCTCCCGTACTCGTAGTAGGTCAGACTGATGTAGGCACACTCCAGGTGGAACTGGATAGCCAGGCTCCTCTGGTCCGACAACGCCGACTGGCATTTCAGCACTGGAGAAGAAACAGAATTATGTTTCTAAGAATGCTTCTATCAATAATACTGTGAATCAGTGGTCTGTACAAGAACCATACTGAACAATAGCAAAGCCTCGATTCTCTAAGGTGTTTTTCTTCTTCTTGTAGCACACTGCAAATTTCTGTCATACCTGTGAGGATCAATTGTTGTCTTGGTGTTTCTTACAAACAAGCCATGTGAACAGAGTAGAGCTGCAGCGTAGAGAAGGAAAGCTACCATTAAAAGCTGTATTTACTTCATTTTCTTTCCTTCTAACCTCATCAAAAATTCACTCCTTTCGACTGAGACAAAGAAACTCTCCCCAGGAGAAACTAGCACAGGAAACAAAGCCCAGAGCAATGAGATAATTGATCAAAAGTCTGATATTTGGGAATGAATCAAGACAATGAACCGCCTCCTATGCATTGCTACTTTTAGCTGCATGCAAACATTATCATTCGAGCTAAGATGAAGACTTTAGCTCATTTTAACTTATACCTTACTGTTTCCATACTAGGATTATGCTACTGTAGATTAACATGGTAGTAATAGATCCCATGCTAACATTAGCATTTTAGCTAAAAATAGCATTTTAGCTAAACTGATGCTGAAATGGTGTAAGTCAGTGTTATCAACATGCTATTGATAGCATTTTAGCTAACTTTTGTATTTTTTTTGTATTTATTTATTTATTTCAAACAGATTAAAAAAAAAAACAAGCGAACGTGCAACAAGTAGGACAGATAAATCATGTGCATACATAACCAAAAACAAAATAATTTCTTTGCAGCCATTTTCCTGTTTGAAAAAGAGTAGGAAGAAGTTAACATTTATTAATCCTACCCCCCTATCTCAATTTAATGAAATAATTCTGGACATTAACATGACATGCAACAAAGACAGACGTAAATTATCTATTGCTTAAAGCTGTATAAGCTTTGATGCTCAAACTGAAGGCCCACAAAACCGAACTCAACCTGAGAACTCCTGATTCGGGTCCAACTCATACTCACATAGACTGGCCCCTTTTACATTTCTTTGGAAATTTTCTTTTACCATTCAGAAACCGAAGCCAGGGCTGGAGCAGCCAGAGCCAGCAAAGTCACAGGAAGAGATTTACATGCAAGACGTCAGAGTCACCTTTAGAACTGCTGCTTTCACATTGAAGAGAATGACTCACTGCAGGGTGTGTGTGCGTGTGTGTGTGTGTGTGTGTGTGTGTGTGTGTGTGTGTGTGTGTGCCATCAGTAGAAAGCAAGAAAAAGATGCAGTGGATCGATTTTACTAAACAAGGAAAACACACTTGATTTCAGCTAATTAAAGGGTAAACCATGTTCAGTAACAGTGTGATGTACCTCAAGATGCCACTGGTTGTTCAACTCTGTTCAACTCAAACAGCAGTCTTCCCAAACATCCTGACAGCCTGTGCGATTTATTCGTAAAAAAACATTTGTCAATTTTATCAATTTTTTCTACTCCCAACATCTTGTTCCTCATGGGAAACACTAGACAGCTGTAAAAGGGACATGATATCCACACTGCTCTTCAATGGGCTCCCAGAGCATCAGTAAGAAGCTTAAGGAGAAGGTGACGCATGTAAAAGTAATAATTCATAAAAATGTGAAATATGAAAATCAATCAAACTCTTCTCTGGAAAGGCTGAGAAGATCATCAATCAGTTAAAATGTCAGAATATCCCTTACTTTTTATCTATTCTAGCAGAAAATGACCATATAGTTACATGATAAAGCACAAACTGAGAAACGGCTTGTAGCTGTAGTCAAGTATGGAGATGTGGACTATGACCTTTTAGTCTTCCCATGAGAAAACCACCTGCGTTTTTTCTATATAAATGAAGATATATTTTCAACGAAACATGTTAATGGCTGGATAACACAACAAAATGTCAACGTGTGTGAAAGTGTCATGTAGCAAACTGATGTAAAAAAAAAAAAAAAAAAAAACACTCAAAAGTTTGCAACCAGACAAGAAATAAACAAGATCTTGACCGCTGAAGAGAAACTGATTCCACTAATGATGGTTAAACTAAAGCAGCAGCAGCACATTCAAACATCAGTTAATTAAAACTGTTCAACTGCTAATAGACATTGTGATTAAAAAGAGCTGAGGAAATGAATTCAGCAGCACCTTACCCCACAGAGCACCAAACCAATCTAAAGTGAGTCAGACATGATGACAGCTCCGGCACACAGTGCAGCAGCTTCCCACCGCATCCTCCACACCTCTCTACTCACAGGATTTTTATCTCCAGCACATCCTGCTCCTTCTTTACTACTGCTAACCGTTATATCAGATTAAACAATAGCAAACCTGTTGTCTGGTTTTAATCCAACCAGTGATGCCAGTGATGGCGTAGCGTTAACCCGTAAAGTAGTGGAGTTGGTGGAAGCGAACACAGATGAGGAAACTACTGAGGAAGTGAAGCACAGACAGAAGAAAATGTCTCTGGACTGATTCCTTCATGCAGAGAGCCCCAGGTCAGAGAGCAGCTATGAAATCATAACAGAAAGGATGTGTCCTTCCAAAGAAAGTTACTTTTCCCCTGGCCCCTAAAGCATCTCCATAACTCCAGCCATAACTCCTAATAGGGGTGTGTGACTCACAGACACTGTGTTCAGTGTCTATTATTCATTCCCTCATTGATATTTCACAACGCAACACTTTTGGCAATGCTTCCAGACAGGAATGGTTTCTCTTGTGAGTAAAACTATGAGCTTGTGTGTTGTCCACATTTAAGAGGCATTTGGGTTTGTTGAAAACAGCAAAAACAAAAGATATTTGGTCCGTGCAAACAGCGATGAAATCCAGCAGTCACTCTCCTTTACAGCTGTACGTTTTCTTTAGTTCCAGATATCAATCAGTCGTATCCCACATGGTATCTTAACTGATACTGTGACAGAATCCCACCTCATGTTGTTGTACCTTTTTGTGACTGAATTTGTTCCAATTCTTTGCAGTAATTTGTGTCATCATGTCAGTATGCATTCTGACTTTTTATCTACTCGGTCAAATTCCCTGCTGAAGGGCAATAAAGGTTTTAAGACAAATTCTTGGACATCCGGATTATGAGTCTCCAAAATCCTTTAGCACAGTGGACCACCAGTACTCTGAGACTCCATCTATTAATGCCCAAAACTACTTATTTTAATAGTTCAAACACAAAATGTACCAGCTAACCCTAACCCAGTGGACACCAAAGTTGGACCGTGTTAAGAGCCGAGCTTCTACATACCTCTGTCCATGCTGCAGTGGGCCAAGCTGAGGAGCTGTGGAGAGCGAGCCTCCAGGATCTGCTGGTGCAGGTTGATGTAACGGAGAGTCCACCAGGGCAGGAGCTGCAACCCAGAAACAGATCAGGTCAGCCATCTTCAAGCTTCTATCAGATGGACTCTTTTTGTTTAAGTCAATACAGCTGGGCTAAGTCCTAAAGACTGATGCATTCAACTACCACCACTGGTGACTTGGTTTTATATCAACCCTTTAATGCTCCAACAATACAGCCTCATGTTCAAATGTCCTGGATTATTTTTGAAAACCGTGTGGAATAAATGCCAGCGCTGCAGAAGGCGTGAAAGGCTGCGAGGCCAGAAGACGAGGCAGCGTTTGGAACTGACACGCATTCGGCTCAGAGTTCACCTGGACACGCTGATCTTCAGGCCCTGTCAGCACAAATAAAACACCAGCAGACACAAAGACGCACGCCGGAGGAAAAGTGCTGAACACGCAGTAAAAACAGCAAACTGCTTTGCTTTTTCCATCTGACTACAACAGAAAGAAGCGGCGATGTCTCTCAGCCAGTCAACGCTTTCTCCTTCTGCCCTCCTGCTCTTGTTCAGCACTAGAGGAGAGGAGCCGAACCGTGTCAAATCTTACTTGCGAGTCAGTTTGCGGGTGCCTGCTGCATCTTCCAGTATAGGCGCAGCACATCCTCTGTAGCACGGCTGCACGAACCTTTAATAGTCTGTCTCACTGAATCAGTGTCCCGCAGCTCGTATCCACACATGCAGGCCAGTCAAGCGTGCTTAAGAGGGCAATTAGCTGCGTCCGAACACGGCCTGTGTGTTTCGGCAGAGAGCAGGAGGGGAGATGACCAGCTAAAGATGAGGAGAAGAAAAACTAGGCCAGCTCACCCACCCCACTATCTGGCAGAGAACAAGGCTGGTAGTTAACTCTCTTATAGGCCATTAGCATTAAAGGAGTCTATTATGACTAAATCACCAAACAGTAAACGGGCTTTCTGGGTGTCCAGATCCAGCTGGTGATGTCGGCTTCTGAGGCAAAACGTCTGCTGGCATCAGTTTAACACCCAGTTCCTGTTATACAGCTTCTCTTTCAGAGGAGTGCAGAGATGGATCCAGAATTTCTACTGTTGCATTCAATTTTCAGTTACCTAAATAGTTGGTTAAATGAACAAAAGGCTGATTAGTATGACTCCAGACACATTATCTTTTAAAATGCATCTAACCTCAAGATCCCAAAACAAACAACATCTTTGAAACTGCAGGCTTTTGTCCAGTGTATTATAAGCCTGGCAGGCCACCAGGCTTTTCTTGCCACCTCCCACCAGGCTAAGTATGGTTGTTTATTTTAAATAGTGTTTTTTATCCCTGCGCTTCCCATTGGCCTCACGCTATTATTTACAAATTCGGATGCCTGATCGTGCACCTGGGAAATTTTGAAGCGTTTAACATTTTTTAAACACAAAACAAATGGTGGGCTGCTGGAGGACAGCTCTGGTTCCCCCACCACCAGGCTTAGCAGGTCTTCTGGTGGAAACTCTGACCTGTCATCATTTTAGGGCTGAAACGATTCCTCGAATGATTCGAGTACCTCGATTACTAAAATTCCTCGAGGAAAATTTACCTGCCTCGAAGCTTCGTTAATTGATGTTTTATTAGTTAGCGCACCGTGTTCCGGCCGGGACTTCATTTGCGTTGCGCGGAGCTCTCACTTCCGCCTCTGAGTTGTTGACAAAAGCTAAGTCTCAGCGGCATAAAGTCCAATCTTCAAGATTGGCCCGTGGGGATTTTATTGATTGATGATAATGCCCGACTTTTTATCGTTTTTGGGGAACCAATAAGCATCCTTAAAATGACTGGGGGAATGCCTGGAGTACGGCAGCATTTCTCCTCCGGGGCTGCTGGTTGAAAGCGAACGGCGGGAAGAGCGCTGAGGTGAGCGGATAGACTGAACAGGGCGGGCGGCTGAGTAGCTGATGCTTACCGTGTAAATGTAGCTTTACCGACGAACCGCACAATAAATTTCATATCCCGGTCTGAAGAAACGGGTGGCGGAGCGCATCGTACATGGCTGGTAGATGAGTTTCTGAGTGTGACCAGTGAAGGTGTCGTAAATATCCCGTATTGCTTCCCCCGTGTTTGTCCCCCGGTCTAACGGTTCGTCAGTCCGCTGGTCTATTTCCTCCCCTCCACCCCATGTTCGTTCATTCGCCCTCTCCTCCCACTCCAGGCGGCATTTCCCGTATTTTCAAACCCAAAGCGTGACAGGTTAGGTAGCAAGGTGAGTTTAATTAATCTATTAAACTCACTGAAGATGAATACATAAACTAAAAGCTGGATTGTAGACATTTTTTATAAGCATATTTGTGAGCCTGCCTCTTTGTTATTAAATTCAATATAATTTCAGATTTTTCTATAACTTTTCTTCTGGTTAACTTAGAAAGTGAGCTATTATTGTTACAGGTTAGTTTTCTAAACTACAAAAAAGCAACTGTTAGGGATGCTCAAATATGAAAAATTGGACTGATATTGATATCTGATAGTAACACCGGTATTATGGCAGATTTACCAATATTTCATTTTATAATTTTTTTTATCCGATTACTCGATTAATCGTAAGAATAATCGATAGATTACTCGATTACTAAAATATTCGTTTACAACAGCCCTACATCATTTAATACAAAAATAGAAAAGCTGTGTGTGGAAACACTACCTATGATTTTGTAACTTGCAGGAAAACATAGAGAGCTCCCACAAGAACAACTGGCAATATGTACGGGATTCATTTGTCCTGTCATGACAAAATTTAAGACCTGTGATTAATGTATTTAAGGCCAACTTACAGTTTTTCATGCACTGAAGACATTTGTAGGCCTTACTTTGAGATAGATTAATTTTAAGACTTTGTAAGAATGCACAGATGCTCCGGTTATGAGGCGAGAGAAAATCTGATGTACCTGAAGGCGTTCCATTTTAGCAGAGCACTTGGTGAGAATGACCCTGGCCAGCAGAAGCAGGAACGGGTTGACCACTAAGCTGTACACTGACTCGCCGTCGAGGAGCAGGCTGGAGAGGGTCGCCTCCGTCAACAACTGGGGACTCTAGAAAAAAAGTATTCAAAAAGAGGTGAGAGAAAGTTTTATGATTCATCACCCTCATGCAGAACTGTCACTAAAGATGAGAAATCAGATTGAAATTTGGAATTAAACTCTTACAGTCATCAAGAAACGGCTGCCACCAGATATCAAATACGTTTTTTTTCCTCACTGTCTGACTTTAAATCAGACTACGTTTTTGCTAAATTCCAGAATAATTACATCGTTTTTAGAAAATGTCTTTAGCCAAAAAAACTTAAAATGTAAAATGGTGAATATTTTCAAACAGCATATTGGAGTTATCACTGAATGTATGCTGATTTTGGGTGAAACAATTAATCACATTAATCATGATAAGTTGATTATTAAAATAATCATCAACTAATTTAATAATCAAATTTGCTGAAAGAACACCACACTCAAGAGCATTAAGCAGTACAGAAAATATAACGATTTTTCATATAAGATAAAAAAAAAACTTTTGTCTGTAAATATGTTCTACCAAAACTCCTTAAATGCCATAGTTTTAGAAAACAAATTGTGCAAAAAAAAAAAAAAGAAGCTTAAATGAAAAATCTGCAGAATGTACCAAGATTTGTATTTGATTAATGGTCAGAACGATTAATTGAGAACTAAAATAATTGCCCTAATGCAGATATGATAGTGTTGGCTTTACTTTGAAAATACTGCTACGCTAAAAGTTATTATGTTGATTTATGAAAGCATTAATGATCTAGATGACAGAGCCTGCCTGCCTGCCAGACGGTTATCCAGGCCTCAGTCTGGATAAGTCTTGAGAAGAAAAACTTTTAGAGCACCATCAGCACCGTCTGCAAGGGAGAGAAATCTTCTGTGAGCTCAAGTGGCCGCTGCGTGAAAACAATGATGTCTAAAAGACATTCAGAAAAAATAATTTTATTACCCTAACATGAAGCTCATAGCAACACTCCAAAATGAATCCTACCGTGGGCAGATTGAGATTTAGAGTAATCTTTCAACTGGGCGAAATGTTTGATCTGAGTGGAAGCAGTATTAAGATTTTGGAGTAGCAGTTTGAAACTGATTGGGAACCTGTGGAAGGATTTAGACTTTAAACTCGCAAAAGAAAAAATATTTCCTATTCGAAGCAATCGTCTTGGTTACGTACACATAACTACTGAATATAAACATGAGAGACGCCCTCCTATGTTGGTGCTCCGTCTCACCTGTGCCGTCATGCATGTCTTGGTGGTTGCTTGGAAACAGCCGGTGTGACGGTACATAAATCACGGATGCTAAACATATGAGCGTGATAACTGCTACAGCGTACCTGGACATGAGGCTCTCTGAGGAAGCAATACCTTGAAAGCTTCTATAATTAGGACCCAGGAGAGGCTTCCTTACTGGGAACCTGTCCTGTGTCTGCAGATCGCCGTCGTCCTACATCTGTCTCTGAAAACTCTGGATTAAATATCCACGAAAAATATAGGACTTAGCAAAGGTAGCAGATAATAAAGCTGAGGAAGTGGAATGAACAGATCTGACATGTTCACAACACTGGTGTTGCTCACATAGTCAGGTCAAGGCCATGTCCAGACGTATGGTCAGTGACGCCATGAAATCACACTTCCATTTCCAACCAACTTATTTCCTTGTTGTGTTTAGGAAGCAACCGATCCTCACCAGCAGCTGTTGAATATTGATTTTGGAGGCCAGGTCTGCTGCAGCATTCATCATCCTGCTGATTGGTCTGGCAGGTCTTACAGAGCAGGTGGGTGTGTTTAGGCTCTCCATTAAGGTTGTTTCAGAAGATGTGCTTATGACTGGTATCTATATTTCCTGCCATTTGTGAGATTAATGTGAAACGTTTTTGCAGCCAAGGTGCAATGTGTCCATCTAGGGCTGTCTTTTCCTTATCCAACCATATTTTGTACTTTTGCTGGTGAAAAGCTTTCTCAGAACTTGTCGATGTACGTTGCACCAAACTGATGGTTGAAGAACCTGAAGAACTTTATTATTGAGCTCATATGTCTATTTATTCAATAATTTATCTGCAAAAACAGGTTTTAAACTGAAAATGTTGCTTATTTTATCAATATATAGCTTTTGATTAAAATGTGATTAACTGCAATTGACCAACTACGGATCCTGTAATTAACGCAATTAAAATTTTTTAATCAAGTCCCACCACTAGCTAAAATTAAACAAAGTTATGAAAACTAAATCCAATAAGCCAGCAGTAAACAGTAGACAGTAAATGCAAGTGTGATCTGAAGGCTTTCGTATTTCTAAGACTCACTGCTGGGTGAAAACACAAGAACAACAAACAGATTCTGCAGGACGGATGAGATGAGGAGCCGGAACAGAACGGCGTCGTACCCGAGAGGACAGCAGAACCGAAGGCAGCCGGTCCCACATGTGGAGAGAGACTGGAGGTCCGGTCCAGTTGCTCTGAGCGAACAGGTGGAGACAGGAGACGGCCATGGCCAAGACAACAAGCTCCCTGCAACAGAACAACCGGAGTTACTCACCACCGCTTTAATAAACGGCTTTTACAAATCACAGTGAGCAGAAGCTTCAGGAGGTTCTGAAACTATCAACCGGTTCCACTGTAGCCATCAGAGACGAAATGGACACAGGAACCAGGAGGTGTCAGGAGAAGATATGACCTGATTCAGAAAATAATTCTGCAACACATCACAGCCGCACCCTTCAGTGGCTTTTATTGAGATCAACCTACCAAAAAGTTGAGAAACAAAACAATGAAATAATGGAAGACAAAAAAACAGTAGTTTTAACTTGATTTTAAAATATTTTTTTTACATAAATGAAAATCAGAAAGCTGTGGCATGTGTTTTATTCAGTTGTACTTCCACCTGCCTCCAGTCGCAGCCACCTTTTCTCATTGTAAGAGCTTACAGTTGAAAAGAGAACATATCCAACCATCAGTTACTGGTACATCAGGTACATGAGTTTGAACAGCAGCATTTGTGCTGGGCTACCTGTTGTTAGGCTGACCGTCACCATGGGCAGTCAGATACAGCAGCAGGCATCTCTCCAGGTAGGCCTCCATGTCCTCCCCCTCTCTGCAGCTGCCGTCTCCAGTCAGCACGTTTGCCACCTGAGGGCTGAGCAGCACGGCCTCGAAGTCCCCGTCCAGAAGGGCCCGCAGCAAGGGCCCCGCTTCTGCAACAAGACCAACAAAGCAGCTGAAAACAAGACAGACGACATGGCCAAAACTCACTCTTTAATTCATATCTGTGGTAGGGCTGTCACAATAAGCAACAAATCAATTAAACACACGATCAATTAAAACGAAGTCATTCATATTAATTTGCATGAAGCACAATTTGGTTTACAGAGACTTCATAATTCATTTTATTTGTTGTTTCTGTTGTTTTGTTTATTTATTTTTTCAGATATTTTAAATGTCTTCCAGTAGCCATTACCATCATATTACTCGATAATGGACTCCAAACAACAATATTATCATTTACCGCAATAATTTATGTGCCAATTTATCGTCCAGCAAAATGTGTTACTATAATAGGCCTCGTCTACAGTCACTTCATAACCTTCATATACTTGTAAAAAGTTTGGAAATCAAGACACTTGTCTTTATTTTTTGTTGAAGCATCTATTAATTATGGAGATGAATAGTCAATGCTCAAATCTCATGTGTGCAAAAATAATGCACAAAGTCTGCAGTGTGTGAACTGAGAAAGGCTGACATCAAGGTGATCAGGCCACCTTCCAGTTTCAGTTCTATGAATACAGGAACTGCTTTCTAAAGCTTTCTTCACAGATATAAACAATATTCCACCAAAAGGTTATAAATATCATTAGATGATCAGATTTAAATACATCATCTCTTAATTCCACAGACCTGCATAATGTTTGGTTCTTGCTATAATAAAATGTTTCAATAAATATAAATTTACAAAAAAAAAAGGAAGGATGTGCCTCATGTTCTATCATTTTAGGTTCTAAGACTGATACTGCCAGCAGGATGTGGGGTCTCCCCTCATGATGCCGTGACACAGACAGCTTGTGTCAAACCCGGATGGAAAAAGAAAGAAGGACAACAAAGGAGTAACGTTGTTGCTCCAGTGAAACTCTCCTCGTCTTTCATTAGGTTTTTATTTGCGGAGGGAGCCGGCTTAGCTCATTAGCACTGATTGCATTCTGGTCCCCGGTGGAGACAACAAACAAGAAAAGAGGAGGAGGACGTGGAGGAGGAGGAGGAAGAGGAAGAGGTGTTCTGAGCTGTAGAATAGAACCTGGCCACATTAACAAACAGTGCCACACACACACCTACATGAAAACATCCATTAAATTCAAGGCAAGAGCAGACAGCTCAGCATGCCAAGAATACTAAAGCTAGCAACATTTTGTTTACGGCTGAAGGAACTCCAGGGCTGGTCTGACCCAGCAGATCCACCTTCCTGCCGTCTTCCATGAAGCACGGTGGACTTTTAACAGCACAAGCTGACAATACGCTACACAATGTTGCTTCAGGTATGCACTACTATATCCGAGGTGACCTACAAGCGCATAGAACAATTGTAATTTTTTATCACGTTATCGGCCCAGAAAAAAATAAATAAAAAATAAAAACTAGGCCAAAAATTTAAAAAGTTATTTATTTCCATCTTGTTGCCGTTTGTTTGAGGAGGTGGAGTAGAGGAGACTGGTCATGTGGGCCCTGTGATGGTGACAGCAAAGGATTGAAGGGATTTTAACTGAAGCAGTGATAGAGATATACAACAGTCACATGACCAAACAGAGACCCCCCTCTACTCCGCCTCCATAAACAAACGGCAGCAAGATGGGAATAAATATCGGTTGTTAATTTCCACACAATTTTACTTATCGGAGCAATACATGATCAATCCCTACAGCAAAGGGTCTTTATTCATCACCATGGTCGTGGTTTCTTCTTGCCTTTTTCCATTGACCTCCTCCACACTTAGAAAGCAGGCCAGACAACTATGTTCTCAATATCTCCTCTGATGACATAACCACAGAATGCCTATTTAGAAAACATAACCACGTCGAAAAAAAGGTCTGATTCCAGATACCAGGTTGGGGTTCCCTTTACATGACTCAAAAGATCAAGTCCTGATCCGTGTTGTAGACCTACCTGCCTTCTGTCACTGAGTCAAAATTAGCCTCTGCTTCTGTCATGAAGTCAGATTCCCTGCCTGCCTGCAGACACCTCCATTAGTCAATCAGACGACCCCTTCACAGTACCCTTGGCTTTAATAAGGTGCTGCTGGCATTGTAAAGGAGCTGCGGAGATTCTCATCTCATTGCTGATCTAATGAAACCCAGGGGCCGCCATGAGAGCAGGAGGAGGGGGTGGGGAGGTAGAGGACAAGCAGGAGAATGAGCCAGCCCCGGCTTTATGAGAGGGGAAATGAATGGCTGGGGTACGGCCACACGTTTAATGAAACCTCCGCTCCTCTTCAGGCATGCCGATGAAAAGGCAGCAATTATGGAAAACAAAGGAGAGGCCCTCAAATTAGTTCATAACTCAGAAAAGGTTAGTGAAATAAGCTGCCCTTAATTAGGCTTGTTGTGCATGGAATCTGCAGAAGCGCACAAAGCTGGGCAACAACGTAGACCCAAGATGGCTCACAAGGGCACTGCTGGGAATCCTGCTGGTGGTCTGTTGAGGGGAATTTGGGTGCGGGGGGGTCAGATCATTTCCAGAGGTTTCTGCTGCCTTAATACTGCTCTGCAGCTGACTTGAAAAGGCCTCTCCTTTTCACACATCACTGAAATTAAAACTCATTTTGCAATAAGGAGCTTCAGAGAAATAACACCGGGCTGTCTAAAGCAGGTCCAAACAATCCTAATCTGTATAATCTGTTCCGGTTTCTCCTGCTGAGCAATTACCATAATGTTAGTAAACAACTGGAGTATAATGGTAATCTGATAAATAAGAGGTCGACAGGAGTAATTACAGACAGTGCTGCGAGTAATTCTGGTTTCAAATGCAGCTTCTGTATTCTGCACTAGAGATAAAGAAATTACAATACGCAATTTTCAAAGCGCTGGCTGGAATGATGATTTATGCCTTTAATTAAACAAGAACATTATTTCATCTGCGAAACAAGAAATTTAAGATTAATTAGAACAAACTCTCTAAAACTGCAAACAGCAGAGCTGGTGTTTTAACTTTTGATTCTTGGTAAAACTGACCCATTTTTTCCACACCATGTTGAAATGAGTAGCAGACAACCATGCATGCATAGAGTCAATAAGCCAATAGGAGGAAGCCAGAGTATCTGGAGAGAACCAACATATGAACAACAGAGAACATGCAGAATGACCTCAGGCCAGGCCGGGATTTGAACCCAGGACTTTTCTATCTGCCCACTGCGCCATCGTGCAGTCCTATCATAAAGACTTTCAGCAACTCTCCTCTAAACCCATCTCGGGTTGGGTGGACACCCTATCCCTCTCCTTTTAATTACACCTAATGCCATAATGGTGCAGCTATAAAGACGGCTGTAAAAGCCCACTAACCGGTGTTACTGGTTCCTTCCCCAGCCCCACAGTGCCTCCACATGTCCTTGAGAAGTCACTGACCCAACCACTGTCCCACGTACGGTGATGTAAGATTCTATATAAAACAGAAAACACAACTTCTGGATTATCAGTTGATAGTCACGAGCCTAATTTTTCTCACTTTTATAGCAACAGCTGTAAATTCCCTAAACAGTTCAACAAATTCAAAAGTGCTAGAAAACTAAAGGTCATTTTCAAATCTGATAGTCTAGTACAAACGGTTCGATTGGGACCAAAGTTGCAACATTTGTTATCATTTCAGAGGCTGTGGTTCTCCTTCACACTGCACTGAGTCAAACAAACCAATTCCTTTGAGTAACTTTTCGCCCTCCTGGCCTGTGGTAGCGCTGCACCAAGAACCACAGCAGGAATTGGCACGAAAACATTTGAAAAGGACACCGAACCCCACTTCTCACCAAATGGAATGGAATCATATTTTAGCGTTTGCAGGATTTCTCTTTTGTTTTTGACAAAGAACAATGAGTCATTTCTCCCACTAAGACTCAATAAGACTCTTGCGTCTGTTTTGGTTGTATTTATCCAGAATGCCGCTTTTCCACTCAAAGCGCTTTACACTAGAGTTGCATTCATCCATTCATACATCGATAGACACAGAGACATGTAACCCTAACCCTATACTGGAATCAAACCTACGACCTTCTGATCACAAGATGACTACTCTACCCAAGTAGAAGCTGAGGAGAGCTGGCAAGGCCTCCAGGATACTCAACAACTTCCAAAGGGTTATCACAGAGAGTATTACGGCAGGTTCTCTCACTCCCTGGTATGACTGACTAGTCACCTCTGACCTGTACCATCCCATCCTATCAACATTCTGTAATCAGAAGGAGAAACAGGAATCTCTTGACAAATGCAAGGAGACTCAAGATGTTTCTATCCACAAGTCATTAGGACAGGACTCTACGCTAACTTCTTGCCCTGGTGTGCCAAAACAAAAGTTAGGTGCACCCCAGTTTTTAATCACATTGAGTTAACGTCACAGTGTTACAGATTCACTTTAAAAAACATACTGTCCATCAAAAGCAATATTGCCTAGGAAATGACTAACAATGTTCTTTATTTGAAGCAGAATTGTAAAAGAACTTATGATAAATGTCTAAAGTGCTTCAACATGCTGAATTTTAAACTTAAAATCCTCTCAAGATAAAATAAAGAAAAAACATTTTATTACACTCAATCAATTTTTCTTGTGAAGAAATTGGCTTGAACTTAGTAAAAACAGTATTTTTGCAATATTGTAGATATATGCAATTTTATATCTGTTTGATTCCACCTGCTGCTGAAAGCCAGCAGGGACGTTGTGTGACTTGTAACATGTTTTAAAGATGCACTGAACTTTCTCAATGTTTCAGTTCAAATGGGGGTATGGAAACATTCAAAATGAAGAGCTCGAGTTGAAATACCTACCCCAGCTTTCATTTCCAAATTCGGCTGGTTAGTGGATTAAATTCACAAGTGGAGTGACGAAATTTCAGAAATTAGTTATATTTATTATTTTTATTTTTGGCTTGCTTGCTTAAAAATAAGTAAAATAAAAATTAACAGATTTCCTGGTTAACTGGGATTGCAGGTAGAGCTGGGATTTCCTTGGCTCATCATGAATGAGAGAAGAAAAAATATAATTATTCTCCACTGTTGAGGCGCCACTGGGTGACCAATACGGAGGGTGACTGATTACAGAGAACACCTTTAACAAGTAAGCGATAAGGAGGGAATATCCATGAATCCAAATGGGAATAAAAGTAGCCAAACATGCCTTTGAAGTTCGGCGCAGAGGGATGTAAGGACTGTTATCGAGGCACAGCTCGGTACGAGACACTTAGGAGCTTTCTAATTTAACACCAACCAACACCAAATATTTTTCTGTTATACTCTGCGAGTATACAAGCAGGTATACTTCTGTTATAAGAAGTACCACAAGCATGTTCCCACATCTGTCCCTGATGTTCATGTTCTCGTGGTCCGGTTGAGATACCGCGTGAGAGCGCAGAGACTGAGCACGAGACGGCCATACGGGGTCGGCTCTTTCTTTGATCTTTAGCTATCTTAACTACTGTTCAGCGACAAGATTTAACATGTAAAACTATCACTTACTAACAGACAACTCGAATAGAACAGACCGGCTAAGACAGATGATGCTCTCTTTAGAAACCTGCTTTATTTTGCATGTATAAATATACACGTCTCTCCACTTGATATTTTATTGCACAACCTTAAGGTAAATACAGTCCAGTTTTTAAATGGGTCTATGTTGTGTTCACTCGAGAAAAGACAAACCCTTAACGCTGTGCAAATAGGGCTAAGATATTTAATTCCGACACTGTCGCCTCCAGATTCACCATCCTATAATAATAACAAAAATGTCAGCCAATTATGTTGAAAATTAAGTTAATGCCCCTTAACGGCAACATTAATAGGATGCCGAGGCGGTGTTAAGCCCATGAAATAAACATGTGGATGTCTCACCTGCATCAGTAACGATGTCTTGTGTCCAATTCGTAGCCTCGCTGGCTGTCAGAAAGCCTCTCAGTACTGGAATCTCTACGCTGATCAACATGACTGTTCGTTTCTGCTGAACGTCGGCTGGATCTCCTGCGTGCAGCCAGGACGGTCCCACACCAGACCGAGCTCCAAGTACCCTGTTTACTGAGGCGAATCACAACGCCTGAATCTGACAGAGATTGTTTCTAGCTATCCATGTGCCGACAGAAGCGTCAGTAAGCAGCCATGACAGATGCGCATTGCATTCTGGGAAAAGCAATGAAACCGTGCCTGCACGAAAACGCAGAGGCGGATCTAGTTATATCTGGGCACAGGGCAAAACACTTTGTGACGCTTATCCTGTTGAAAAGCAGCTTCCAGCTTTCTGTCGCTCATTGCTACAAGTTAGTGTTTTGCTTAATTTGATTCACAATGACAATGTTTTCAAATCCTTTGTTTCATATTTTAGTCAAGTTTTATATTTTGGCGTATGTTCTATTGGGGATATTAATATTTGTATTAGGGCTGTTGTAAACGAATATTTTAGTAATCGAGTAATCTATCGATTATTCTTACGATTAATCGAGTAATCGGATAAAAAAAATTATAAAATGAAATATTGGTAAATCTGCCATAATACCGGTTTTACTATCAGATATCAATATCAGTCCAATTTTTCATATTTGAGCATCCCTAACAGTTGCTTTTTTGTAGTTTAGAAAACTAACCTGTAACAATAATAGCTCACTTTCTAAGTTAACCAGAAGAAAAGTTATAGAAAAATCTGAAATTATATTGAATTTAATAACAAAGAGGCAGGCTCACAAATATGCTTATAAAAAATGTCTACAATCCAGCTTTTAGTTTATGTATTCATCTTCAGTGAGTTTAATAGATTAATTAAACTCACCTTGCTACCTAACCTGTCACGCTTTGGGTTTGAAAATACGGGAAATGCCGCCTGGAGTGGGAGGAGAGGGCGAATGAACGAACGTAAGATGGGGTGGAGGGGAGGAAATAGACCAGCGGACTGACGAACCGTTAGACCGGGGGACAAACACGGGGGGAAGCAATACGGGATATTTACGACACCTTCACTGGTCACACTCAGAAACTCATCTACCAGCCATGTACGATGCGCTCCGCCACCCGTTTCTTCAGACCGGGATATGAAATTTATTGTGCGGTTCGTCGGTAAAGCTACATTTACACGGTAAGCATCAGCTACTCAGCCGCCCGCCCTGTTCAGTCTATCCGCTCACCTCAGCGCTCTTCCCGCCGTTCGCTTTCAACCAGCAGCCCCGGAGGAGAAATGCTGCCGTACTCCAGGCATTCCCCCAGTCATTTTAAGGATGCTTATTGGTTCCCCAAAAAACGATAAAAAGTCGGGCATTATCATCAATCAATAAAATCCCCACGGGCCAATCTTGAAGATTGGACTTTATGCCGCTGAGACTTAGCTTTTGTCAACAACTCAGAGGCGGAAGTGAGAGCTCCGCGCAACGCAAATTAAGTCCCGGCCGGAACACGGTGCGCTAACTAATAAAACATCAATTAACGAAGCTTCGAGGCAGGTAAATTTTCCTCGAGGAATTTTAGTAATCGAGGTACTCGAATCATTCGAGGAATCGTTTCAGCCCTAATTTGTATATACACAGTTAAATTATAAATATACAAGAGTGACAAAAGTAAGTTTTTTTAAAAACGAGACAAAATAAATAATTCAAATATTTGGGGGTGAATGTGGTTTTAATTTTTTCAAGCTATTTTGTGTTGACCATTTTTTATAAACATGTGACATTAAAGAATGAGATTACACAAAACCATATGCTGCATTCTGTTTGTAGTCGGGACTTTTAAAAAAAATTTAAAAATCAACTGGAAAAACCCCCTCCCCGAAGTCGGACTTCCCACTCAGAAATCTATCTATCTATCTATCTGGTTGTTTTTAACCCTGTTTTTATATTTTTGTAGGAACATTTTTCAGACTCTGATTTTGAGAACCAATATGGCCGCTTCTCATATCAACAATAGTAAGTTGTGGTAAAAACATGTTTACAGTACACTTGTAATGGGCTCCACACACAGGGAGCTACGAATGGTAGCAAAAAGCGACAGTTTTTTCCTGGTGTGTTTCCTCACATCCACTCTGCTGAGGTGCATCTCCCTAGCTCTCCCAAAAGTGTTCGGCGCTGGGAAGCTCTTCTTGGTGCTCAGATCTTCACAGAAGACCTCAAGGTTTAGACTGGTGGTTTTTCTGCTTTGAGTGCTGCAAAAGGGATGTCCACGTTTTTTCATAAGATGTCACAAAGCAAGAGAGGAACCATCCTAACACCCAGAACAGCAGGTGCTGCATCAAGTGCTTGGCACACAGGAAAGATGCACTCCGGACGCTTGGTTTGGAGGTCATTTTGCTTCCAATGCTCCAAGGGTGGTGGGACCTTGCCAGCACTTCCAGCCGAGTGTGGCACCAACCCAATAAAGCCTCTGTTATGCGTAAGGCTCTTGGGGTTCACAGTGTTGGTCCCAAGGCTCACACTCAGCTGAAAGCCTGATGGGGAGAGAGGACGCCCATAAAATAGTTCCTCTAACGCCAGCTCCATTTGAAACAACCTCCAACAAATGTCGTACTGGGCAACTCCCTCAATGTGCTCATACAGGCTCTGCACTTCCTTGACAAAGTGCCCAAGCACCTGTCCAGAGAGGAGATGAGGCCATCCTGGAAACCCGTGTCCAGAAACAGGATAACCAAAGGGTTTTCCTGCAATTCTTAACTCCACCTCTACCTCATGTTATTGTCACACCTCCTTTTAAACCTTGAACCTCCACCGGTCAAAGTCACAGACACCAGAGCTAGCAACGCAAACAAGCTGAAGGCCACCATTACCTCCATGCCATGCTGCACTGATGCAGGAATTCATGCAACGGCTTTAACAAAGAACTTAACATGTAGCCTAGACTTTTCAGTAGGCTCACAATTCTGTGAAAAACTATTGATTAAATATACCTTGTCATAAGGCAGGACGATATGGCTGAAAAACATCACGATGTAAGCGTTTCATATTAACTGATGTTGATAATCGTCAATAGATAATTGTTTTAAATAATTAAAATACTGGCAAGCTGGTGGGGTGACCTTTCCCATTTTCACTATTTTTAAGCAGTTATGAGGCACGAAGGCAAAACATGAAACTGCTGCTGTGCAAGTTACTGTACAGGTTGTTGCTAGGTAACCAAAGACTGAACGAGTTGATGCCATAAGAGGTTGAGCAGTTAAAGCCTTTCCTTTGCCTACATCTCCCAGAACCCTGTGCGGTTCTGGACTGGAGTTCAGTGAATATTCTATCAGTAAACTCTGTATCGATACATCTGATGGATGTAACAATACATCCATCAGATGTATTGATACGGGTAATGTGTCTATCACGATATACTTTGATTTATTTTCCAGCCCTGCTCTAACATGAGATAAACTGTCATGAATGCTGGAAATGCATCACTATTTAGTGAACATATGAGAAGCTTTAGAGTAAAACTCAGAACTAGGCTGCTGGCCTCCGCCTCACACAGGGAAACAAAGCTGGTCGTCTTTGAGAATTCTGACGTCATCAAAAGGAATTTTCCAGTAACAAATTGACCCCAAACTATAATTTACTTTCCGTGACAAAACAAGCTCTTGCAGGGCAGAAGTGGACATCCTGCTAAACAAAAAAAATAAGCATTCGCACAATCAGTCCATATTTTCAAGCTCCATTTAATGTCCTAGCAAAAGGATTATGTGACTGTACTAAGGAGTGAGTAAAATAGAAAGTGCTTTTTTTTTTCCACTGCTGTTTCAACATAATAAAATCAAATCAAAGCAGTTTTCTTTAGCTAGACGGAGCAGAAATCTGTAGAAATAGATTATTCAGCAAAGGTACTCTGTTGGGAGTATTTGGTGGTATGGTGTAGATCAAAGGCACATCACAGCTTTTGTATCTCACGGGGGATTGTTGCACACGCACAGAAAACACACAGACACATGCACAAGCCTTTAAAGTACATTTCCCGATCTGGCCGTCTACAGTCGTGTGAATGGAAAGCAGTCATGGAGAAGTTCTAAGAGGCGACAAATGCTGATCCAGAGTGTGGTTAAGCCTTTTAATTTGGAGCCTGTAAAAGGGATATAACATGAGTTAAAAATGTCCATCTCAAACCTTATTGAAGTGGATATGATCCAAGACAAATCAAAGGTAGCGTGGGATCTCCAGAGGTTTTTCCGAGAGTCACTTTCCTGTGTGTTTTCTTCTTTTAAATAATATGCTTTAAGAATTACCAATATATCCTTGGTTCCAACTATCACCTCTCTAACAGTCCCAAAAACAACCCCCACCCAAAAAAAAGAAGAAAAAAAAAAGAAAAGAAAAAAAAGGACTTAACATTCAGTAAACATTCTTCTCTAAAGGTAGTTTCCCTTATATAATCTGTCATTTTTTCCTCTGCCATTATGTATACATAAACAAGTTTAATAACATACCAATCAGTGGTTATTTCACAATTGGAAAAAAAGCACAAAATGTTTACAGTCTTTTACAGGTGAATAAAAGTTTTTCTTGACTCTTTAATAAGGGCATAGCATAGTTCAGAGTTTGTCTCATCGGCTTCTGGTACTTGAGCTCCCTCCACTACTATTCTGCAATTAGATCTTTACATACAAATATTGACAAAGTGATGGCTCGCCCTCTCAAAGCCATCCAGTCTTTACAGAGTAATCATCAGAAAGAGGAAGGTGAGGGGGCCGAAGATGCTGGAAAAGATGGGGCGGGCGGGAGGGTCAGTGGGGTCCGAGTGGCCTGGTGGGTGGGCTCATAGCTGGCCCTCACTGCAGTGGCTGTCCTGACTGCCGGTGGGTTTTTCTGTGTCCTGACTGGACAGGTCTTTGAGGATGAGCGCGGCGCTCTTCTCAGAGAACTCGTCTCCGTCGGGCTCCAGGCCGTCGGGACAGGACAGCTTCAGCAGCTCCTCCCTCAGCTGGGCCGTGTGTCTCTGCAGGGACACACACACACACACACACACACACACACACACAGACACGCACACACACACACACACACAGACACACACACACACACACACACATTTATTAGGAGGGCTGTTGTTCACCCAAACATGACCACAGCACCCAGCTGTCAGGTGGCCAGGTTTAGGGTGAGGACTGGGCTGGACCTCTTAAGACCTGAGAGCTGCAGCAGGAAGGCTGGGACAGTCAGAGTGGCTAGTTTACCGAAATGACTTTGCATGATTTTGTAAATTATGACAATTTAATGCAAAATTGGCATTTTTAATGGACTTTCAATGCAACTTTTAGAGCAACTTTGCATTAAAAGTGTCATTATTTACCGAATGATGCTTCATGACAACAGTCATAAACATTCATAAAGACTCCTTCATGTTCATGACAGGTGTTATGTCATGTTTATGACAGTGTCATGTCAATCTTATGCACACCCCTTCAAATAAAGTGTTACCAAATATTAAAATTCCTCAAGGCAAATTATCTGCCTCGAGGAATTATGGTTTACTATTTGGCACCATGTCCTCTGCTTGGATAATTATTTATGTTGCACAACGCCAGTGAGTTGCTGACGAATACCAACTGCTGTTAGCACAATATATAGTGGACAAACATGCTCTTTTCCTCGGGCACGTTGGGGTTTTCAGTGTTTTTGTGGACCGCTCTTTGTGTGTGTGTGTGTGTGTGTGTGTGTGTGTGTGTGTGTGTGTGTGTGTGTGTGTGTGTGTGTGTGTGTGTGTGTGTTCTGACTGAGTGAGAGTACCTTGAGAGCAGCTGCATGGTGGGACATGGTGCGGCCGACCCGCTTGTCGGTGCTGTACTGCTGGATGTCAGCGATCCACTCCTCACACTGAGACATGATCTCGGTTCTCTTCAGGTAGAAATGTTTGTGGATCACCTGCACACACACACACACACCGTTCACCACATCGGTCACTCCCACATCACTTGATACAGGAGGCATTGATACATCCAGACTGGACGGTCCGCTTCAAAGAGAGAAGCTTTCTTAAACATTTTATCTCCATCCTTCCAAAGAGTGTCATGAATGGAACTAACAGACATTTTTATACAGGTTAGATTTCCTCCACATGGTGCTAGAAATGTCACTAATAGTACATAGAAAACGGAGGTTCACACATTCATTCAATTTGATTTGCTGGCAGAAAAAGGAAGCTAAACAAGCATCTGGAACAAAGATTTTCTTCATTGTGCTGTCAGCTAACAAACAGAAACTCCTGTTAGAGATGAACCAATCAGGTTCCTCCCAGCTGATCCCATTCCTCTTGTTCCCTCCAATGTCTGCGCAGTTCTTTGATAGAGGTTGTAGTTCAACAGACAACAGAAAATGTGGAAACTGCGAGCTACCATAGCTAGAACCAGAACCAGAACTGGCTTTACTAACCTAGTTAGCGGGCTTTACTAACCTAGTTAGCGTACACAAACAAGGAATGTGGCTTTGGAAAAGCTGGAAGCTGGGAGTCAGAACCGAGCTGTATTGGATGTGTTTCACCAGGAGTGCACTGATAAATCGGTCCAGATTTCCTTCATTTTGGGAGGCCAGTGATCGGCCCATACTTACATGTGAAGCCGATCTTATCCACCAATTTAAAAAAAATCAGAGTGTCTTCTCTCTGTGAGAGAGGTTTGACTTGTAGCCCCTCCCACCAGGTCATGTCTGACCATTTGCAGTTAACAGACACCCCTCTGTTATCAACTCAGCAGCTTTCTTGCTAGATTTAGCAGTATTTTCTAAATCGGTGATTGGCGAGAAAACTGCAATTGGCACGCCCTTGGTGTTCACGGTTCTTGTGCGAAGAAGGAGCTGCTTGTCTGTTTTGTTGACCAGTAATCATAATTCGGCTCATCATGTCTGAGGACTGCAGCTGTGAATGAGGCTCAACGCCTTTTCACTTTTTTAAGTGTTCAGGCTGATCAATGTGTCAGTACGACATTCATGACGTTTGATGGAGGACGCCCATCAGCTCTGCTCAAGTCTTCAGTTTTACTGCTCCTCGTCCCCCAAAGACCCCTGGTCCATGTCCTAGCAACAGTCGTCATGCTGTGCCATCAGCATGCAGCAAGTGTTCTAACAATGGGTCTGTAACTGCTGCTCCGTTGTTGGAATGGGGGACGTGGTGGGGGGGTGGGGGTGGTGGAGGTGGTCTGCTTCGCCGTTCACCAGGAGAAGAGAAGCAAAGCGGAGCTTTAGGAAACATTCTCTATCTGTCCTGTTCAGCTTCCTCCACTATCAATCCTCCTCTTTCTGACTGTCGGCTCCGCCCACCACCAAGGATGCCTTTGTTCCACAGAGAGGGGCGTGGCAGCCATCCCCGTTTCAAGGTCACACGTGTTTGTAAACACTTCCTCTGCTTTTCACTAAGCTGGAGACGGATGGAGAGCTTTGAAAACAACACTTCTACCCATCTAATGTCTGGATATGATTCAGGTTGTAGATGTTTAATCATCTTTAATGATTTATAAGAAAATGCAGTACTTTTTAACTAACCATAGACGCCACACAGGACCGATTTAACTCAGACACACCACCAGGTCCTGCTATTTACTGTCTTTAGGGGTAATTGAACTACTTGGAACACAACAGACAAAAACAAAAGTGTCAGAATAACTGAGGGTGTCACCTCACTGCTGCTAATGTAACGACTTTGTTGATGTATTTAGAAAATCTTCAGACCCATCTCTCTAGAGCTGTGTCTGGAGACTTTTATTGTGAAAAATGAAAAAGTAAAGAAAACAAATTAACTGTTTTCTTTGGTTAATTTAGTAGTTTTGAGATCGATACTCTATAAACATTTCATATTTGAGAGCACTACCTCACGTGCCGTCCATATCGTTTCGTGGGGATCGTTCAATGTTTTCTATTAATACTGGAACAGACAAGGTGTATTGTGACCTTCTAAAAACGTAGCAGTCAAAAAAATTGGTATTGACTACAGTCGGAAACAGCAGGTCAGGCTTTTGAAAGACCAGTGATCAGCCAGAAAAACTGCAATAAATAAATAAATTCAGTCCTTTTAACATTTATCTGGTTCTGTGAAAACAATCCAACAAGAATCAAGAGATTCTAGAGGGGAAAAAAAGCCTCAATTTCCTCAGAGGAGAGACTCTGAATATAATCCTGTCTCACTGCCACTCCTAACTCTGACACATTTATGTGCCATAACTCTAAGTGCTTAAGATGGCGTCTCATGTGGAGTGACAGGACAGGCGGGACCAGTGAAGGACTTGACGGACGCATCAGCAGCGCTGCAGAAAGGACTCCTGCATTCGCCGACTCTCATTCATCTCCCGCGCTTAAGGACAGCAGACAGAAGTCAAAACATTGTGTGTTCAGTAAGCCACGCACGCTGCTGACGGAGCAGGCTAACTCCTGTCTGCGTGGCTGCTCATTTCATTTTATTTACCATATAAAGCAATAAGGACTAAAAATGTTATGACTGTGAGGCACTCAGTACTGATGTCTAGATAAAATCGACCTATTAGTGACTAGCAGTCGTTATTCAACTGTTGTAGGAACGCACTGCGATTTATTATAGAGATGGATAACAGAGAGGTAGAGGTAGCTAGGAAGTTTTGTTTTTTTTCTTGTTGAATATTGACTCACAGTCAATATGTAGGATAAAATCTGAAATAATGCTCCTACCAGATCATTTTACAATCCAGAAAACGACAACAAATGTTTATAGATTTTTCAAGGTCACCAATAGAAGATGTGAGACAACTGTCTACAGTCCTACACAGAACATTTAAAGTGTGCCTGGTGTAGTTATGCTAAAATTAGCAAAGTGCTAAAAGGTAGGTTAGGTGAGTGGAAAGCTTCAATATGTGGAGTTTGTATTTGGGATAAATATTAACTTGGACTCTAACAGTAATCAATGTCAAACTGATACTATGGAAAGTGAAGAGATTTAGTTTTCAAAATAATGTCTTAACTTTCCCCCAGATCTCTAAATTACTTTAAGAAGGTAAAAGAAGGAAAACAAAATCAAACTTAAAATTCTTCCGCTACCTGACACAGAACACCTGGAGAGGTAGTGGCAGAAGCTCTAATGGCCAAAAACTGTAAGGGTGAAAGTGGGACTGAGGAACTAGCAACAAGTAGTGATATCATGTGAAGCAGTAGAAGAGCCACAAGATGTTGGCCAGTGTCTGTCTAGTCTTTTACTCAGAACAACCTGCTACAGACCATAAGAAATCTTGGATGACAACAACATTCCTTCAACATATGTGCTCGAACCCCAGAACAGGGTTCAGTTGTCCTTTAAAATGAACAGGAGAGAACTGTTTAGCCTCAGACCCCAATGGCAACTCAAAGATGTTACTGTGTTTGTGAAAGTGCCAGGCTTACCTCCTTGAAGCACGGCGACGGGTTGCGGATCTGCTCCAGCATGGCCCACTTGACCGTGGCCTGCCGGATGTTGCCGTCATACTCTCGAGAGCTCTGGGTGCCACTGGGGGTCCCGCGGGAACGCTCGTACCCCGGCTCGTTAAAGTAGGGCTCAGCCACTAGGATGAGGGACTGCACAGACACTAGCACCTGCAGCAGATTTAGAAACCACAAAGGAGACGGGGTTACCTGAAATCCCATGGAACGCGTTACTCAAGACTAGAAGGAAAATATCCCAACAACGTCTTACTACAAAGAGGCAACCGACTTGGCTTCCAGAGGAACATTTTAATAACATAACCTTTATTCCAGCTAGAAGTGAATTAGTCTGGTGTCCTTAAACTGTGAAACCCATGAAATGATCTTGGCAGAGTCGGACCAGCGTAGAAGAGTCTGACAAAGGCAGGGAACAATTTGGCCACATTTTAGCACTGCATTCTTTAAACCTTTTTCATTAACAGCCAATAAATGACTTGGCCTGTCCCACAGAGACTAAAGATGTCCTTCGTCATCACTCTGTTGGTTCAGAGCCAAAAATGTTGGCGGTGAACTTAATGGCCTGTCTGATGGCCTTAGAAGACAGCAACAGATTTCAGTCCCCATGCATCCATCACAAAGCGGTCTGCCCCATCTTGAAGCAAATATGGATGATTACCAGCCCCGCCCCCTGCCCCTTGTCTCCAGATCACCACCCTCCTGATTTCCATTATTGATCTATAGAATGCTAACTGGAATAATAATCAAAGGAGACATCTCTATGTACTTCCCATCTCTGCAAAGGGTGGGAGAGAGGTAGATTGTAAAGAACAAAGAAATACATCCATTTTCAAATGCTCCAGCTCCTGGACAACAATCAATACTTGTACTGGAGAAAGAATGAGATTATGTGCAGAACGGGGCCAAATAACAGTGTGGCTGTGTGTCAAACTGGTCCAGAGTGGCTAACTAGTGTCCAGGAGTTCCTTATAGCTATAAATGAGCTGCTGTACCATTCATAATTCATCTTCAGATAATAAAGAAACGCACAGACTGTTGTGGCTCAGGCTTTTTCCAGACTTGAATGTCAAAATTTTTACAACAGTGTTATTAACAGTCTGAGCATTTGACAACAAACCACTTACGTAGTTCACTTTTTGTTTTATGTCTGGTCCATAAATCATAAAAACAACAACACTGAAGCTGCCTTTCTATTTACCAGTGTAATAAAGGGCTATTTCACAGCTTTTCAATTTTGAAAAGGGACTTTTTTATAAAGTCCCTTGAGAGGACATGTTGTGAATTGGAGATACATAAATAAACTAAATGAAAAAGATGACTTTGGACCAAGAGCAACAGTCTAGATGTTTTTCTCCTTAGTCCAGGTAAGTCGTTTGTAGCCCATGCATCCTAAAGGTCTGAAATAATTTAATTTGTGTAATGAATATAGATTTCTGAGTTGAGAGAATATTTAAAGTTGAACTTTTTCACAATATTGTAATTTTTTGATGGGCCTGTGCCAGTCTGTATATATTTTGGTAAAATAGTACCACAATAAACAATTAAATGTCAGCTGTTACAATGAAAAGTATATTAATTCACAACTCTATTGGTTGGACAGTGATAAACTCCGGCTTCTGATAACCAACTTAATGAGTGAACCACAGGACAGATATTTATGTTACCTGTAGAGCTGAAAAGTTTCAAATGATTCGAGTACCTTGATTATTAAAATTCTTCAAGGAAAATTTATTTGCCTTGAAGCTTCGTTAAATTATGTTTTATTATTTAGCACACTGTGTTCCGGCCGGGTCGTTATTTGCATTGCGCAGCACTCTGACTTCTGCCTATGAGTTGTTGACGAAAGCTAAGTTAAGCTGCAAGATGCCCGATTTTCAAGTTTGGTCAGGGGGGCGGGTTCATTGATTGATGATAATGTCTGGGTTTTTCTCGTTTTTCAGGGGACCAATAAGCACCCTTAAAATGACTGGCGCAATGCCTGAAGTACGGCAGCTTTTCTCCTCCTGGAGCTGCTTCCTGGTGGTGGGGAAGAGCGCTGCAGCTGTGAACAGATACACTGAACACCACAGGCGGCTGTGCTTTAGATATGTTGCTTCACCGTCAAATCAGAAAATTAATTTCATATCATCCCGGTCTCAACAAATGGCTGGTAGATGAGTTTCTGTGTGTGATGAACGAAGGTGTCAAATCCCGTCGCTAACATGGACAGAAAAACTATAAATGTTTGGGCAAGGTGAGAGTTCATCCATTAAACTGACTGAAGATGAATACATAAACCAAGAGCTGGAGTATAGACATTTTTTATCAGCGTATTTGTGAGCCTGCCTCTTTATTATTAAATTGAATATAATTTCAGATTTTTATATAACTTTTCTTCAGGTTAACTTAGAAAGTGAGCCATTACTGTTACAAGTTAATTCTCTAAACTATAGAAAAGTAGCTCAAATATGAAAATTGGTCTCATGTTGACATCCAATAGTAACACTGCTGTTATGTTAGATTTACCAATGTTTTATATATTTTTTAATCCGATAACTCAATTAAATGTAATAATAATCAATAGATTACTCAATTACTCAAATATTTGCCTACAGCAGTCCTGGTTACCTGTAAAAAGCTTGAGGTCTGGGGGTTCCACTTCTCCTCAGGTCTCCCATGCCATGTGTTGAGGATACTTAAACACACCTGGACAGAAAGCATTCAGGGATCAGTCTCAGCACAAAGCCCTAAAAACTGCAGTGGAAGTGGAAGTCAGTAGACTGAGGAATAAGCTGAGGACACTTTGAGCAGACAAGTTTGTTCTCTTCATTAGAATGATGGGGCGTGCTGCTTCTACTCAGATTATTACATCACTACACCAAACAGTAGAATGGAGGAATAAAACATGGTCGGGTCACATAAACACACTGTGGTTGAATGTCTGGTTCATGGCGGTTACACCACTCTTTGGGACGGAAGTTGTTACTGAGGGAATACAACTCAGTTATCTTCTTTCAATAACAGTGATGAGTCAGTGGAAGCCAGATGTGAGGAGCCAATGGAAGAAACCCTTCTGGTGAAGAAACCTGATCTCCTTTGATCAATCCATCTCTAAGTGAATCTAGCCAAACCTCCTGTCTGGTTTAGCGAGTCGTTCAGCTATCCTGGTTCAGACTAAGCCTTCTTTGTCAAAGTTTATGGCTGAAATTGCAATTTGTTGGACAATTATTTATATCTGTGCATCAAAATGATTAGAATTCTTCTAGAGTTAGACTATTCATCCATCACTGATATGAATTGCTACCACTGACGTTTAAAGTCCCAGTAATTCCTTAAAGTGGTTGTCAAGGACCGTTAAACAAATTCATGAGGAGGAGCAACTCATGCAGAACTTCAGAGTTTGGACCTTCTTCTCAAATGAAGGAATCCACAGAGGCAGAACATGATTACAAAATGTCTGGAAAAAACTCTGAAAGATTCATTTTTAGATGGGCAACACATCTCAGGTTTCATTTTGCACTATAATCATCTTCATAACAAGAAATAAAAAGACCCCAAAGATTCAGTTAAACACAAATAAAGAGGAGAAAGAATGAAGTCAGGTTTCAGGAAGTTTTAGAGCTCAGTAGATTTTTGGAAATTAACTTTTCCTTTCTATACTAGAAGAAAAACAAAAGGCGGACGTACTTTTCCATCATTGTAGAGGTTTGGATTGAAGCGCACGCTGTGTCCGCCGGTGGTCTCCAGGTTGACCAGGGGAGGGGAGTTGGGATAGTCCTGGGGAAAATACACGTCGAACTCAAAGCAGCCATTGGCATATGGGGTGTCGCCTGGACCAGTAATGAGAACCTGGACACACGGGACACAGAGAGCCGACGCAAACATGACATTATTCACACAATCCACCTGCAAAACAAAGACGCTTCTATAAAGCTGTGAAGTAAAACGTTTTTCATTAAAATCTGCTAATAAACTTTTTTGTTTATTATTTGTAGAAAAGAATTGCAACAGAAAAATTTCCAGGGGAACAAAAATGATCTATTTGTTCTGTTCACACTGCAGCATCAGCTCATCACTGGGAACGTTTACATAGTTCTGGGTGATAAACAATGAAACGTCCTGGAAGATGATATGCAACAGTTATACGAAAGGAGAATGCCAAAGTGTTGCTTGTTCCAAAGCACCAGAAGACCTGACAACAGATAAGAAATCCTTCCCACCTGACTAAATTTGATGCAGCAGCGTTTTCCCAGTGACTGAGCTGTCAGGACAGTGATGGACAGCAGCAGCGGCTGCTTGGGAACCAGTGTGGACACGGACACATGACGCAATACTATAAGCTGATTGTACAGCATTTATTTAGTCTCACTGGACACAAGAAATGTCACTCACCCCAGATATGGAACTGGAGTTGTATATCATATTTTTTTCAGCAACTGTTTTTTTGTTACTTTTTATTTTATTAATGCTAACCAGGTATCAGGAGTCCCAGACAAAACGTAGCTCCTGATACCTGTAGCTGTGAGAGGTTGAGGATGGTGGACATCTTTAACCCTTCAGAGTGAGTTTCTTACTGAGTATCCTGCTGTCAACACACAGTCAAACAGAGACATCTGGACATTTAGGGAAGAAAAACTGATCACAGAATGGACTGAGGGACATTCATTCAAACATCAGTGAAGCAGCTGCATGGTAAACACATACATGACAACCGTTTAATGAGGACTTCATGCTTTCACATTACCTTCATGATGTCGAGCCTCTCCTCATCACAGCGGACAAAGACACTGGACGAGGACGACAGAGGAAGAGATGTGGACAGGGTGACGGCCTCCTGGGCGAGGCGCCGCGATCTGGCCGCACTGTTGGTATCGCTGGCGTTTTTAACCTGAGACATGTAGTGGTAGTTGACCTTAAACATCAGCTTCCCTTCCTCGTCTTCTGAAACCATTTCAAACGTGTCTGTGTGGGGTTGAGGGTGGGAGACAGAGGTTAGAAGGTTCTGCATCATGTAGGCTTTAATTTCATCAAATTTCTGAAGAAAATATTTTTGGAAAACTGGATTTATTTATTTATTTTTTTCACCAATGCTCTTTTTGAGTTGTCATAGTTCAGAGCAAAGTCAGCAAGCTCAGGGCAGCCATGTTGTTCAACAAGAGATTTTTACAGCTTCTACTTAATTGGACTTTGCATTCAGGTCGAATCTACGACAGAGTATTAGGTCCATTCTACGATTTTTTTAATTTTTCAATTATAAAAATAACGTCATAATATTATAAGACTGTAGTCGTTGTAAGACAAGAATAAAGTCGCATGACAAAGTCGAAATAATGCAAGAAAACCATTAGAATATTACCAGAATATTCTAATATTAAGAGAAAGAAAGAGGGATTTTTCATCACAAAAATTAATATCAGGACTACTTTGGTATTGGATTTAGAGATCAGGAGATTTAACACAATAGAATCAAATTATAGTCAATAACAGGATTTTGAAGCGATTGAGAAACATCTGAGTATTTCAAAGAAAACCACATAGACTCCGGTGGACGCGTCAGATCTTGATTATTTCTATCCAAACTTTGTCCCGTCCCACAAACTACAATTTTCTAATAATTTGAAGATGTTCTTCTGGTAATATAGCATCTTTATCCTGGTAATACTATGGCAATATTCTCATGATTAAACAAAAGTGACCCCATTACTCTGTCATACAACTCACAGAAGGAGTCGCTGAAATAAAAGCCACTTTTTAAAAGCTTTTCTGATATGTGTAATTTATTTTTTAGAAAACAAAGTGAGAAAAAAAAAAGATTGAATTGAATCTGGCATGAAGAAATTGGGAGGTTTTTTTAAGCTATATCGCCCATCCATTGCACCATACCAGGTATAAAGTAGCAAGATGCATTAAAACCAAACCACAGAGGCAAAGATCAGAACTCACCAAACTGGAGTTTCTTCATAGCAGCAACGTATTTCTCTTCCAAGGAGCGGAGAACTGACAGCGGTTTGGGCCGACTCGACACCTTCTTTGACGACTCAACTAGTTTCCTCTCTTAAAAAGACAATGAGGATGAGAAATATTAAATACAATACAACATAAATATCAAACATATATTTCTCACATGCAAACCATCATCCAACATCAATACCAACACAAAACATTTATTTCAATAGTGAGGCTAAATTTGAGAATTTCCTGGATGTTTTGAATTGGGGTAAAAGTATCACAATTTATTGGACACTCATCAGGGTTTCCCTGCATTATAAGCCTGGTGGGCCACCAGGCTTAGCATTGTTAATTTTTCTTTTTATATTATTATTATTATTATTGCCTTTTTTTTAAGACTTTGCAGTTGTTTAGGTATTAATCTTCCAGTCTTCCAAAAATGCATAACTATCAAGTAACATTTCAAGATTCCTGTCAACTTTAAACATGTTTTAACCCCCAAAAATGGCGGCCATCTGGATGACTGCCCTAGCGCCCCGAGCACCAACTTAGCAAGTTTTCTGGGGGAAACAATGACTCATCAAAATAAAAAGCTAAGTATTAGTCAATTAAGTCATATTTCTTCAACCAGCTAAAATAGGTGGGGAATCAATTAGAAAACCTTAGTATGACATATATCCAACATTTCTTAAAGGACAACATGTCACAAACAAAACTCACTGATTTAACAGGTCAACCATAGAGCAGTAAAAACAACACACAGGCACAGACAGACAAGAAAATTGTTATTGAATTTCCCTTTGGGATTCATAATGTATTTTCAAATAAAACTGATCAGAATCATCTGTCCTCATATGTCAGAATACTTCTCCCAACTTCAACCAATCCTCTCCTACATTTTGACTTTCTGTCCACGGCTGTATTTTAATGTAATGGTTATATATCTGTCACTTCTTCAATGTTGCCAGTTCTGCAGCTGACAACTAACTGATTAATGAGGTGGGATACCAGAGGCCTTTTCACAGAGAATCTTCCAATGATCTTTGGCTGTAACCTTTATCTCACATGTAGACGTCCATTATGTATAATGGACCCAGGTGATCAGACGGAAGAGGGTCTGTAGGAATTCTAAAGTGGGAGCAGTGGATGCTTTACTACTGTGTACTGGGAAGGACCAAGGTCAGATGAAAGACGCAATGATTCATCATGTACTGGACATTTTATTGATGGATCTGACTATTGACGAGGTCGAAGAATCTTCTTACATCCTTATTACTGCACATCTGAAGCAAGTCTCCACGTGTCTATGTGGCCCTTTATTCAGATCAGTCGTTAGCTACACAAGGAGATTATTACATGGACTTTCTATGGGGCTAATGGCAGATTTCAGTTTCAGGACTCAAACAGAAGTCAAGACTCTTCTGTTTGCTATTAGACTTCCTTGGTGTGTTGTTGCATCACATAGGCAAGACAAAGTCAGGCCATCACAGACAGAATCGTTGAAATGTAAATCCAGAGACATTTAGCTCTAAAATGGAGTACCGAAGATTTTGTATGGAAAAACATGTTTTATGTGTTAAAAGTCAGGCTTTAGAGAAAACTGAAAAGCGTTCGTTTATGTGTAAACACACCCTGATTGGCTTGCCGTAGGCTGGTAGTAGCTGCATGGACTATCTCAGCTGTTCTCTGGATGTCGGGCACCAGCAGGGTCAGACCCTCAGGTTCTGGGTCTGAGCCATCTGGTTTCACCACACCTTTGCTTTTATCCTTCTTTGACCTGGAACACACAAAACACACTCATGTTGGTCTCACTGTGGGTCTTCTTTATCAGATGGATTCATAGATTTACAACAAACAATATTGTTCTGGGGCCACTGAAATGAAGGCACAACCCATTTTAGCTGCTGTCAAGACCTGTGCCTGGATTCTCCAAATGGAAGCCAAACATTTGAGCACAATTCTGTTCCAGAAACAAAGTGTGCAAGTGTGTGTCTGCTGAGCATGACATGACATTTCAATTGGAACAAAGTGATAAAAATGATGTCTAGCTGGCATTATGCATCATGTCTTACCTGAGGCGATTTGTATACGTGTCCACACATGTCTTCATTTTGGCCAGCAGCATGCCTACAGAAGTCTGTCCCTCAGAATGCTCTTCATCTTCCTCCTCCTCCTCCTCTTGGCCAGGATCCCCAGACAGAGGAAGCAGGAGTGGGACCAGCGCTGTGTAGGTGGAAATGGCCCTTAGCAGCTCCAGTAGAGCTCTGTACAGTGGAACATGGCGAGCCATATCCAGAACTGCAGACAGAAGGACCAAGAAAAAAACAGGGATGAAACAGTTACCATGGCAGAGGAAGGCAGAAAACAGGGATCAAACAGTTAACAGTTTTCTCACAGAGGAAGGGGCTTATAGCAACACTGGTAGATTACGGAGCTGAAAAGCTTGCAACAGGAATGGAGAAAGCCATTTTAATAATATTTCAATCCTAGTTGAAGCTTTTTCAGAGAAAAAGTTCATTTTCACTTTTTCACTACCATAAATCTTCCTGCATGGGATTCCCATTAGAACTGCATTGAGCTGCTGTGCTCGTCTGGCTCAGGGATCTGCAGCTTTTATAATGCACAGAGCCATTTTTACCTCTGTCCAACTAAATACAACCCATTTACAGCCACTAGTGTTACCTGATCGTCTTAAAAAAGAATTATGGATCGTTTTTTAGGGACCCCTGAAGAACTTTGTCGTAGTTTTTTAAGAATCACCATTTTATTCCTACTTAAATGCTACCTTCATACTGCAGCCTGAAGTGACCCAATTCCGATTTTTTTTGCCGTGGTTGTTCACACTTCCAAATGTGCAATCTGTATGTGTTCTCCAGTGAGAATGGCAAGCGACCTGAAAGTGTCCCGCATGCGCAGTAGAGGGCGCAGTAACGTCACACATAGAGCGCGTGCTCAGTCTTTTAAGCCAACAACCATAAAAAAGAAGAAGTTCTCAGTGCTTGTGGAAGTAAGCATGGATGCTAAAGGTGGAGGATAGCTTACGATTTTGAAGCTGATGTCAAATCGGAGCCGATAGAACACCGGCACATTAACAACTTCATCCTCATTATAGTCCAACATGGTTGTTGTTTTTCTTTCCGCTTGCGTGTATCAGAATGCAGACTAGGGACATTTGTTGAGTATCAATGACGTTCAGGTCGGATGAATGCGACCTGGACGTTGGGTCATATTTGAAGAGATCGGATATTTATCGTATATCCAAATGGCCTGGGTCGCATTCGGACAAAAATCCGACCTGTGCTGTTCAGACTGACTAGTAGAAAAGATCAGATACAGGTCACATTACGCCAAAAAAATGGAATTGGGCCACTTCAGGCTGTAGTGTGAACACAGCCTTAGACTTAAAAAAAAAAAAAAAAAAGAAGAAGAAAAGAAAAATTAGATGTTTGCAAAAAGAAATTGGATACATTCTCTTCTAAAAAAAAAAAAAAGCACATTGTCTCCAACCTAATGAGAAGGAAAACATCTATTAATTATTTATGGTGTCATTCATTAAATAAATTAAATGTCATTATTTCATTAAAAATAAACAACTAAAACTTCCATTTGTTATCTACATTTAAAATAGCAGTTGCTTCTCTGTCAGTTTTAGCCAGATTTATTTAGAGCCATTGTCGAAGGTCTAAAGGGACAGTTCCACTACCATAGAGCATCAAGTCTTACATATAGCTGAATGCTGGGGATGGGAATTTATTTTTTTTATTTTTTTATTCATTTCATTCAATACAAAGAAAAAAAACATCCTAACAGTTTTTAATATACAAAATTTTTTTTTTTAAAAATACACCTCCATACATACATACATACCTACATATCCATGTGTATACATTTCACAAATATACACACTTACAAACATACTACATATGTATTTGAAAAAAATGAAATGAAAGGTAGCAGATTTTTATGAAAAAAATATATATATGATAGGAACTTTGATTTATCATGACAATGATGAACTCCTGTTAATGATGCAAGTTCATACCCCTGGTTCAGCCACTGCTGTACTTTCTTCATGTCTTAGTGCTAACCAGCCCAGTGAGAAAACAGGGTTGGAGCTAACATACCCCAGAACACACAGAAAAAACATTTTCACCGTGAGTCAAAAACAACAAGCCAAAAATCCTCTTTACCAACCGGAGTGAGTGTGGGGAGCGGCATGCTGTGTGTGTGTGCTGATATCTTAAGGGAAGGAAGGCAGTGAGCGTGCAGGTCGCACTGCACTGAGTGGGTGGCTTATATTGTGACTCAAGCTCCCGGCTGGACAGTGTCAGGTCTTTGTGACCCTTGCAGGGCACAGAAACAGATGAGAGTCAGGCTGTGACATGTCTCCACCAACACACTCTGCCTCAGCGGACACTGGAAAGAGTGTGCATCAAGGCAGGAGCATGCGAAAGGAGAAAAAGTAACCCGGAGCTCTTTGCCATTATCAGAAATATTCAGACGTTACATTTAACCGATTTGTTTTTTCCAGGTCAAGTTCCTAAAATGATCTGCTGTTAATTAAAAACAATATGCAAAATACACACTAGCTGAGAAGAAATGAGAAAAACTCAAGTTACATGAACACTAAAATATAACAGCAGCGAATGACCGCTTTAGAAACCTTGTGTGATGAAAATCTGTGTATCTCGTATATTTTTGTCTTAAGCTTTCTTCATAGAAAAACAACCTGAAAAAATTTTCATTTTAATAAACAATTTTCTAAGTGCAGAAAAACTGTTCCAGAAATCAAAGTGAGGCATGGAGTATTTATGTCAAGAAGCCCCCAGACATCAGGATCCAACTCAATGAGTCCAGACCATCACTTGTTTTCCTCAAGGTCTTTGTCGTCCTCCACAATCATCCGCCCTTCCCCTCCCATCCCTCTGATCTCCAGATCTACCTCACTGATCATAGCTGATGGTGGGCTTGGTGGAATCCTGAATGGAACATTAAGCAGTGGGGCTGGATTCACTTCACTTTGCCTTTTTGCAGCTGCCTATTGTTTTGGTGGAAGCCGTGTGTGTGTGTGTGTGAGTGTGTGTGTGTGTGTGCGTGTGCGTGCATGTACCATGCATTTCATGCCATGGTGAACAAGTTTCCTGACACATATTACGTTGTTGGGACTGAAGCCTGGTCCCCACAAGGGGAAATGCTGTTTTGGAGTTAGGGGTTAGGGTTTAGGACTAAGATGTGAATTGAATTTTGGTTAGGATTAGGTATATAATGGTTAGGGTTAAGATGTAGAAATGAATGGAAGTCAGTGGAAAGTCCCCACAAAGATAGCGTGATAAGCATGTGTGTACGAGCGTGTGTGCGTGTCATCCCCCATAGCAATGGGAGAGGAGGAGACGACTGTAAGCCTGAGCCCATCTTTTCTCCCCCCCTCCCTCCCTCCTTCCTTCTCGTCCTCATGCTCCTTTCCATTCCTCTCCACAGCCATCAGGACCGTCCTCCTTCCCTTTCCTCCACTCTGCTTGGTTATGCAATGCACCGTCGTTCCCGGTGCCTAACTGCTGGAGACCTAGCGGAAGGCTGCTGTCTCTGGTGATTCCTTCCTGCACATCTACTGAGACAAGAGACTCGGGCTGCGCTCGCTTCTCTGCAGACGGCTAGATCTTGGATTTTCCTCTCTCCTCTGGAATATTCCTCAGCAGACTCAATCCGTGGACCTGCCTGTTCTCCCCTGTGCTGGCTGCCAGCGACACGCCACCAGCTCACCCGACAGACATGGTGCAAAGCGCTGGCACGGGGGCTTCACATTCCAATGACACCCCCAGAAATGAAGGCAGCAGCGGCATCAAGCTGAGTATGTGCGGGTTTATGGAGACCCTGTGGAAGAAGGGAGCGGGTTTCTGTGGCAGAGTTTAGGCAGAGCAAGGTAGCCGAACTCAGAAGACTGAGCAGACAAAGAAAGATGAGCAGAGTGTGTGAGGGGCTGAGATGGAGTAGGTGAGACCCCTGCTGCCAGAGTCTCAGCCTGCTGACTGGAACTCCACAGAGACTAGTGAGGGTGAAGGAGCAGAGAGGAAGGTGGGGGGGGCGAAGGGGTTTTGCAGCTGGTGCTGAGGAACATGGGAATTTGTCGTGGATCCGTTTCTGTTTCTGCCTCCTCTCGCCCGTCACCGAGGCGGTGACAACACACACCCAGTCTCTCCCTGTTTACCCCTCTGTCGCTGCCTGGAGCAGCTTCACACATCTCTTCTCTGAGGTCCCAAACAGCATGCCGGATGATGCTTTGTACGTGAAACGCCTTAAGGTAAGCTGCTTTCCCAATTATCTGAATTAATTTTCAAGGACAGCAGTAAAGTTGTGCCAAAAATGATAAGGAGGCATTAAATATAACAAAGAAAAACTAATCCTGAGCAGTTCTTTTGTTCACACAAAAAAATGACAGTGTAGTGGAACCATTACCAGAATGACAGGAAATTACTCTGTGTAACAGAAAGTTGTTGAGAACAGCCATCTTTGATCAACTGGAGGATGTTAATCAGTAACAGCCAGCTGTGCAGGCTTCTAATTCGGCATGGGGGAAACCCAGTGGGAGAGCGTTACTGTTATTTCAACATTTCCAGTGCGTTAAAGCTTTCAATCTGAAGGTTGGTCATAGCATCATTTAACTCAGGACCTTCATGGAGTGAATTTTCCACAAATGAGATCACCGTTGTTGATTCCTTCTTTGGTCCCTCTGTCACGCCATACATCCTTATGTGTTTTTGCATCCAGAGCGACTCTCCAGATCCAGTCATTTGTCCCCCCAGCTTAGTGTGTAGCTTTAGCATAGCCGTGATGACTTCTTTCATGGTCTGGATCCCGTCTTCCCAATACACCCTGCCATCTCGTCAATTCTGGTATTCGCCTTTACAATTTCTTCTATTGTTGTCTCTAATTGTTCTTTATTTTCTTGGTCAAATCCTTTTAGTTCTCTCAGAATCAGTTCCAAGTCTGTCATTTCTTGACACAGTGCCCCGTTTGTTAGCTTGAACCTGTTAGATGCGTCCCTGTCTGTCACCCATCGGACTTCAGTCGGCGTTTAATGCTCGAAGTGGTGATATAATTCTCATCCTCTTTTTAACGCTTTATCAGAGTAGGTTTGCTTGGTTTATATGGGGAATTTCTCATTACTCTGGTTCAACCTTGAACTTTCTTATTATGTGGCCATCTTGGTGGTGGTCCAAGCTGAAAGTCACCGCTTTAAAGCTTTCATCCCAGAGTCTGTGCCGACATTAAATTCCAGTTGTTCCAGATCAGAAACACCAGGATTCAGAACATAATTTCAGCCTTTTTCTGTTTCAAACTAAGCAGTGCTGTTCTGTGTCTAACATGGCCTCCATAAATTTCTCTTATCCCAGGTCAGGTGAGCTACAGGACCATGGGCACTACCGTCATTACGCTGGACGATGTGCAGGCGCTGGAGGCCAAGGAGGAGCAGGAGGAGTCCATCTTGGCCATGCTGGGCATCGTTGGCACTTTCCTCAACCTCTTTGTGATAGTTTTTGTTTACATTTACACCACGGTGTGAGGATGGAATCCCATGACTGGATAACACTGATCAATGATGAGACGATAGGAAAAACTGCAGCCTGACATGGACACCTGTCCCAGATCAAGATGGAGGAAACGACAGGAAGTGGCTGAAGATGACAAAGAGGAAGCCATATTGCCACATCATATGTTTGAGCTGGAGAGATAACGAAGGGCTTAAAGGGAATGCGAGACGAGTTACGTGAAGAAAGGGAGTCCCCCCGAAATAAACGCTTTCTGGCTACCGGCATCTGGGACTGTTGGACCAATGAGGATGACTCTGGTGCCATGATTCCACTGAACTCAGTTTAATTCTACAGTCGTCTTCCTCTACAGCGCAGAGTGAAACCTGGAGGAGTGATTGGTCAGGCCCACTCTACCAGCACCGCTCCTCACTTCCTGAACTCCCCGCACACACGCTCACACACACACACACACACACACACACACAAAACACATGGCATTTAGGACAACTCCTGCTACACCTCTACATCCTGAAGAAGATGGATTTCTAAAATATAATAAAATAAACTACTGTTCTTGGGTTAAAAAAAAACATTTCCAAGATTTCAAAGTTCACACATGGAGCTATTTTTGTAAAAGGACATCTTTACAGAGGGTAAGAATTTAGGGGAAAGATAAGGTTGTGATAAAAAAAAATAAATAACTTATGTATTAAAATACGAGCAAACTTATGCTGTATTTTTGTTCATATTCATAAAAGATGAAGGATGTGTCCAGAAACCCTTACAGAAAAGAGGGTTTTTTTTCCTTCTACTTTTTAAGAGTCAGTTTCTGTAACTTTTTCTCCATTTTACCAATGCTGTTTTTATGACTACCTGAATAAAGTCAACATGTACAGATCAATGAGGCAGTTTACTAAATAAACCACAACCATTGGTTTGATGGCTGGCCTAAACTTTGCTGGTAACAGAGAAAGGTGGGTGAGCAGTGGGCAGTTCACTTCTGACCTGGTTAGGTTTGATGGACTTTGGCTGAATTTGGAGGGAAACATTCATTCATTTCATTCAACCTTTATTCAACCAGGTAAACTATTGAGAACAAGTTCTTACTTCTTGAAATAAAAGGAAACAAGGGATGGACTGACAGTTGGAACACTATAAACAACAACATTGTGCACATTTTAGAGAAGGAGAAATTAAGATGCAACCTATGATTAGGCCTGTCACGATAACACATTTTGCTGAGCGATTTATTGTCTAAAATTTTTTTGCGATAAACGATAATATTGACTAAGAATGCATGTGATTTCCTGCCATAGACAGAAACACTATATTTTCAAAAGAACACATAATACTGGAATTGATAAACTAAACAAAACAATCAAAAACAAAAATAAAATTGATTCTCAGTCTCCACTAACAAAAAACTTACTTAAATAAAAACTAAACAACATAAAGCCAACGTGGAAATAAATACTGCATTCAACCAAAAGAGTGCAGATTATAAAGTCTGTATACTATATTGCCCTTCAGTAATCACTAGATTTAAATAGAGAAGATGGGCACATTCGACTATCTAATGCAGTAGTTCATACTACACGATTTTTTGCCCCCATTTTGCCCTTATGACAATCTTAGATCGTTGGCAGATCTAAGATTGATCTAAATCAGGGGTTTTCCCTGACCGGGAGTTTAATGTGACAGGTAGCCAATCAGAAAGCCGGATTCTCGTCCTGCTTTCTGAGGGGAAATTACAGAGGGGAATCCCAAACAGCTGACAACACAAGTCCAGCAACATCAGAGATGATTTGTGGAAACAACATTAATATTTATTCAGCATTTCGTGCAAAGAATGTAGAAATGACAAGGAGAGGAGTCAGAGCCAAATTTCTACCGCAGTTGATAAACCCTGTAAGTTAACGTGACATAAATAGGTTACAATGATTTTCATTCAGTCAGAATTTTACACTGACTCTAGCTACATGCATTGCAGGTAGATTCTAGTAAAGCATTGATTAATCCCTGGTTTTAACATGAATTAACTGGACTTGTAGCCCTTATTTTGTGCCCATGTGGCTGGACACCACACGGCACGATCGAACCCGATAGAACCATTATACCTCGGATTTCTGTCGGCTAATGTGTCTCAGGTTTTGAAAATGGGCCGACAATCGGCCGACAACTCGTGCTGTGTGCGCTGGACATTGCACAAAGGAAATGAGGAAGGGAGGGTCAGTGTCATCAAAAGCAAGAAAAAAAGGCAGAAAGAGACGATAAAGCCGATAATTAAAATGAGGTCGATAGGTTTAATTTATCGTGCGATTAATTGATTTATCGTTTATCGCGACAGGCCTACCTATGATTTTAAAAACTATGGTAATGACTTCTAATGCCTTTATTCATTTAGTAAAGGAAACCCCCAACTCAAGCTCAAAGGACGAATTGGTATAAATTAAAGTAAATCCATAGGAATAGCATGTGTGTATGGCGTGAACAGGTGCTGCAGGACTCCAACAACACGCCTATGAGGTGGGAAGTCACAAAGTTTGTTGGAATTTGTATAAAAGCTGGTTTAAGGACAGGCCTGGAGCAGGATGGAGGGGGTTATATGCAAGTACAGACAATATCAAATGTGTGAATCAAGCCCAGAAGTACAGAAGACCCTGTGAAGATGATGCTGAAGCTGCTTAGTACTGAGATGAACTGTTCGTCCAACAGCAGCAGAGTAAAGAGATCCCAGTTTGCAAACAGACTCAACCAGAATACAGAAGCTCAGTTTTAGACAGTCACCAGGCTCATCTCTACAGAAATCAAGTCAGCACATGACAGACAGGTAGAGCTGCTCACTGTGCTCCAGTCCACCATGAGGCAGGGACTGGACAAACCAAAGGAAAGAAACAAGGGATTACCAGAGCATGTGCTGCATACAGCACCACATCAATAAGCTTCAACTTCACAGCATTTACCATACTGCTTATCTGCCTTTCACCTGGAAAAACAGCCCTGTCCATAATCCATATTCTACACAACAGCAGCAGTTAATTACTAAGAACACAATCAAATTCTCATTTAATTCACAAATTTAAAATAAAAAATAAAAAATTCTGCTCTGGTCTGTTTGCAAAAATTTCTGCATCACCAATGTAGAAATTGAAAGAATCACAAAAAGAAAAACATGAAATCAGGCAATTTCTATTCAGAACATACCAGAATATAGACAGCGAGATTCCCCTGTTAGTGATCACTGCAACTCCAACCCAGAGTTGGGTTCTTAAGCCACAGAGCATCAAAGGACAAATGCTAACAGATCTCCATGCCAAATATAATCAGTCTTAGAAGAACCATCTGAAAATGAGCCCTTAAAAGTAAGACGTCTCAAGCCATTGTCCTTTTATCAGATATACAATTAAAGACGAATAAAAAACCTATTTCAATTATCACACTTTGATGAATTTGAAATGTAATTCGTTTTGCAAAAAAACAGCAATGTTGATGTTCACATGTATTGCTGTGTAACCACAACCATTTCTGAAATGTGGGGTAGAAAGAAGAGCTCAATCACATGGGCATCCCTGCCCCACGCTGTTGTCTATCTAGGTGTTTATTTGGAGAGACATGGCGCCTACCTGAGTCGTTGCGTAAGTAGGAGGACATGGCAGGGATGAGGCAGGACTGGCTCAGCAGCTCCTGTAGCACTGCCGGCAGAGCTGAGCTGTTCTGGGCTCTGCTGTCTGCAGAGGCATCGGTGCCGTGGCTGCTGGAGCCCGCCGGGTTGATGTAGCTGGCCAGAACCTGGTGGATGCAACACAACAAGTATTCCATTTACCTTCAAAACAGCACCTTAGCTAACATCTTACATGTGTCGTTTATCACGTTTTTTTTTTTTTTGTTTGTTTTTTTTTTCCCCCAACACAGGGTTTCCCCCAGGGTATTATAAGCCTGGTGGGCCTCCAGGCTTTACTTTCTCACCCACCAGGATTTGTATTGTGTTTATTTTCAATAGGGTTTTTGATACACCAGTAATGTATTTCTATTGACCACATAATTGAGCAATTTGTCATTCTGAAAATAATTTAATGGAAACATGTCAATTTAAAAAAAAATTCTCATTTTACAATAAGTTTTGGGTGTGTATTTGGGTGTAAGACATAAATGCAGCCTGAGCTGATGAATGTGAGAGCATCCCTAAACCACCTTGCACACTTTTACACAGATAGGCTACAGACCCAACAAGGAAGCTCTTCCAGTACCAACAGCCATTGCAAGACAATAATCCTCACATTATGACTAAAAATAAAAAAATCTAAAAACACAGGTGAGCAGAGGGAAGTTGATGTTTACCTGGAGCAGACAGGTGACATGTTCCTCCTCTAACCTCTGCTTGGTAAGGGCCTGCTCCACATCCCAGCCTGAAGCTGTAGAGCCGGTACCAAAACCAGTTCCTTTAGCCCAGTACAGCTGCTGCTCCTCACTAGTCCCACCACTGTGACAACTGGACATCTGCGGCTGCAAACACACACACACACACACACACACACACACACACACACACACACACACACACACACACACACAGAGAGAGAAAATTAAACAGTATAAATTAAATTATACAAACAGGTGGAGGATTTATTTATATTCCCTTTCCATTAACCAAGTTTCCTCCTACGTTAGTGACCAATGAAATTTAACACTATTTGTTCCACACTTTTGTGCAAAGTTGTATAATTTCAAGGCTGACTTAGTCTTGTTTTGACTCCTATTGATCACTGAACCTGATGGCTTTATATTAATCCAGGCAGAACAACATTATTGTCCCCAATCCAAATCCTGTTCAGTAATGTTCTGCTGGGCAACCAGAACTTGTTCGGTTCATTTATTCACTCTTGCTGTCCCTGCTTTAGTCAAGCAAATCTGAACTATATATCTTTAATACAGCTTGCTGTGGTTAATTGAAACACTGTTTCTCTAAGCTAGATAAGCATTTATTATGATTATCAGTTTTTCAAGAAATACTCCAAACATCAAAGGTTAATTTAGACAGAAATTAACCACACAAATAGACTCGGATAAAAAAAAAAAAGGCTCCTCTCCACTAAAAGTTCATCACCCACTTTTAGTACATGTATACCTAAGCAAAGATGTAAACAGGGCTTTGAGCCACATTTAACAACTGAAAGATCAGAGACAGTGACATTCTGGGAAACTTGCCTATGAAGCTTAGCAACATCTATTCACCAAGACCTCATACAATGATTAAATGCAGCTCATACAGAGCTGAACTTAATAGGTGTGGGGCTCAGTGGGGGCCTACCTCAGAGACGTTGCTGCTGGCGTTGGGGTTTCGAGGGGCATGGTGGCTCAGAGCTGACAAACAGGCCAGGATTAGGTGAATGGCGCCAATCTCTAAAGCCATGCGGCGCAGAAGTACTCCATCATCAGTGGTCAAAGGTGTGCTGCTGAACAACGCTCGAAGGACATGGAATGGCAGGGTGGGCAACACGTTGGCAGAGGGGGACTGCAGGATGTGACCTAAGAGAAGATCAGACCAAAAACTTCCGTAAAAAAGTTGACCAGAGTTTTATTCAGAGAGCTTTAGGTGATGAGTGAAGGCGCTGGGCGTCTGCATGGCAGCTCAACTCTGCAGCAGGAAAATGTTTTCAGACTTACTGCCCTCTCCGTCGTCCGTGACGCCCAGCACCAGACGCAGCAGACACTGCGCGTGCTTCCTCTCTTTCAGCAACACCTCAGCGTACCCCGGCAGGCGCAGGAACAGGCCGAACGCTGCCAGCGAGTGGGCCGGAATGGGTGACATGGACTGCACCGAGGATGAAGATGAGGAGGAGGAGGACTGGGACTGCTGCTTGTTCACAGGCGGCGGTTCTGCAGCAGCAGACTCGGGGGCTTCGTACACCAGCTCGCCTGACTGCTCGATGGTCACCCATTCAAACTGGTCGCTGTCTTTAGATTTCTCCTGGCTGGATGCTGGGATCAGCGGGGCGCTGACCTGAGAGGAGGACCCAGCAGAGCAGAAACTGAGCAGCGGTCTCAGCACATGACTCATCACTGCATGTGGACTAATGCAGAGTCAACGGATTTACTGCACAAAGGAGCTATTATCTTTGATTTCACAGACCAATTTTCTACAACTTCTTAGAAGAACTTCAGCTAAGATGAACATCGATGGGTATCTTTTTGTCAGACTTTAACTCACCTGCTGAATGACATCGGGGTAGAGCATGGGCAGTCGCTCTGCAATCAAGGCCAGCCCCCCCATGCCAGCAAAGACCTGCAGCGGTGACTGGATGGGGTTGGTCTCCAGCAGGGACTCGTCAGTTGCAGCATCCAGACATTCTTCGCTGGCCATCATTGGTTCATCCTCAGGACAGCTGTTGAGCATGTCGCAGTGGTCCACTGCAGCAGGACAACACAGAGGTCATCTTCACAAAACCCCTGCAACCTATCCATGTATTCTACCTCACACGTCTACTACTAGTCAGAAAATCATTTATAGAAGTTTTATATCTCATCTTAAAACAAGGCTGAAGAGTAGAGAGGTTTAGGAGTTGCTGACATATTAGAAAAAAAATCACGTGTTGGAAATATTGTCAAGTATTTAATATTGTTTGTTGATGTGGTTTATGTTTTGTTGTTACCAAGCCACCAGGTGAGGTGAACTTTCAAAATAAAAGTAAAACAACCCTAAGAGATCATGTAGTGGTAATATCCACTGTGTGGATTGTGTTGAGTCTGTTTTTAGAAATCTATATGGAGAAGAGCGTCGCTGCAGATTCTCCACTGCTGATACTGTCAAAACATTGATATTAAAGATTAATCTGACCTTGTGTGGCCACATGAGTCTGCAAAACCCCATCTAAATATAAGCACACGTGGAGTAGCCACATCTGTTCTGGATGCCAGCGAGTCTAGCCCCGTTACAATCTGTCCCCACCAAACATCCTTCAGTCTCTTCAATTAAATGAGATGTAAATGTTGCACGGAAGCAAGGAATACAAATATCCAACTATCGCAGGACTACACGGGCATGTAGTCTAGCTAGCAGAGGAATATGGAGACTTTTTTCTGGAACATAACTAAATCAGCATGAATTGATATTGCAACTTACAAAAAACATTATTAGTTACAAAAGTAACTAAAACCATCTGATGTAGTTGCAGTATGATTTGGTCCAAAAACAGATCAGTGAAAAGAAGAGAACCAGTTTTTAGGAAACTAGCTTCACCTGCTATTGTTTTCATGTCTTTACATCACCCTGCCGGTGGAACTAGAGACCAGCATGGATTTAATCATTATTTACTAACATGCATTGGCTGATTTTTCAGAATAGATTGCGCTGAATCGAACTCTGGTCACATTACTGCAGAAATTGTAAATGGGAGCAGCAGAGGTTCTCCAGTACCTTTTTCAGTGCGAAGCCTCTTGAAGGAATCAGTCTTAGAAAGGCCAGGGTCAGAGATGACCTTGGAGCCCAGCTTGACGGTCAGGTTGATGGACTGGTATCCCTGTGGCATCTTACGGTCATACAGGAGAGTCAGCAGCTGAGCCAGGGTCATCTCAGGGGGGAGGGGCTGACCTGAAAGCAACGGCACCAGAGATATCAGAGATGAGCTCTGACTGCATTCAGGCCAACCGTCAGCAGGAGCCTGCAGTACCTGGAAGAAGCTTGTGGTAAAGATGGAAGACGGGCACGCTGATGGTTTTGGCCGAAGGGTCCACACCAGATGAAGAGGTCAGCTTGTCGCTCACAATGCGACCCCGTCTTGACGGAGGTCGTGGAGGGGTCAGAAGAGCTCGTTTGGACTGGGATTTTAAACCTAATGAGAGAGATGGACACCCTGGATGAATATAGTGGCAGACACACCAACTAATAACTATTTCAAAGGAGACACAGCCTTTTCTTCATTTAAGGAATGCACCAAAGTACCTGACGCTACAACAACACTGTAGTTGTCCTGGAAGCCGTTGTCTGCCTTCATCTTCTCCTTCTCCTCATGATTCTTCTTCTCCTTGTCCTCCTTCTGCTCACTGATCAGCTTTGCTGTAATGCTGGGAGTGTCTGGATTGATGGAGAGAGAAAAAAAGAAAGGAATGTTTTGCCTCCCAGACTCTTCTACAATTCAGCAGCAGCAGTGGTGTATCAGGTTTCCCATCAAGTCCTTCAGGGTGTCAAGAGGTGAAGCATTAATCATGCACCCAGCTCACTAAAAGCTAACGGGTCATATTGCAGCAGAGGTGACCTTGCCGTCTACAGAGCATCCACTCAGCGGCAGAGCTATTGTCTAGGAAGCAGGAGGTTGAATAATTAAAGCTGGATTCCTTAGAGGTGAAAGGTGAAAGTTTTCTGCAACGGTAGACGGCAACAGAAATGTATTGTTTCACGTCCAGTGATGTGAACTAACAGACATTTTAAACACCATGGCAACAACATCTGAAATACTCCGCATAAATAAACCTGCTCCCAATTATGGGATAGGAACAATGTAGGAAGAAAACAGCTGATTTTCTGAGCTAAAGGGAAATTATTTGCGATCTCTTGGATCAGGTTTGGTCTTTTCTTTTCTTTTCCAAAGCTTATTATTTAAAAGGATCCATGAGTAGTTGTAACAATACACTTTATTTGAGAAATGTTTATTTTAGATGTAAAAACTATACAGTAATAATACTGTAGGTTGTTTGGGTTTTATAAATTTTAATAAAATATTGTCACATGAACATCGCCATGTTGTTCACGCTGCAATGCATTCTGGGTAAATGACATAATGGGTCCAACTGCGCTAGATCCGTCCAGCCAAAACAGTTGTGTTCCATCCATCCATTTTCTTTACACCCTTGTCCCTTAGTGGGGTCGGAAGGGTTGCTGGTGCCCATCTTCAGCTAACGTTCTGGGCGTTCAGCTAACGTTCACCCTGGACAGGTCGTCAGTCTGTTGCAGGGCAACACAGAGACACACAACCATGCACACACACTCACACCTAGGGGCAATTTGGAGGGGCAATTTGGAGAGGCCAATTAACCTGATAGTCATGTTTTTGGACTGTGGGAGGAAACCGGAGTACCCGGAGAAAACCCACACATGCACAGGGAGAACATGCAAACTCCATGCAGGAAGACTGGGGCTGGGAATCGAACCCAGAACCTTCTTGCTGCAAGGCAACAGCTCTACCAACTGCGCCACTGTGCAGCCCTAGTTGTGTTCCACTGTTCTGTTTGTTTTTCGTGTGGGAAGCGATCCAGATTCATTTCTTTTTTTCTTTTTTTTTTATTATAACCAACACTGACATAATGTGGCATTATCTAAAATTGCACCAGTCAAATGGAATATGATAAACAACAACTCAGGTAAAGTTGCCTTCCTGTGCTTAGTTTGTAGATTTTAGTACAGAATGGACCAAAACACATCACCAACCTATTGGGTGAAAAAATGTCGACCTCCATGGGTGAAAAATATATCAAAAGATTAACATTTTTTGAAGTAATTATGAGTTTTGATGTATCACAAACAGTAATTTTTTTTGTTAACAGGAAAATTACAACATGTTTAGGTCAACATGGTCAACTAATCTTGGATCCCTTTAAGATCCTGAACAGATATGGACAGACAGACACAGAATAGTTTGATGGCATTGATGTTAGCTTTAAGATCACATACCGGACACCCGGTCGAGGACCTCAGCTAGTGTAGTAGAGATTGGCAGATGGAGGGTGCGGTACTTGTGGCCTGCTCCGTACATGGGATGCTGGATCATGTGGCTGGTGGCGTTGATGCGACCTTTATATAACTGAAACAGAAAGGACATGATGTTTTAGAAATGCTCTCTTTAAGAAGACATGCTGAGAGACTTCATCCATATCATGGTTTCATCTATGGAATTTAAGTTGGACATTTTCAGCATTTATCCAACACTGCCCTCTTGTGTTTACAACTGAACACAGGATCAATCAGCAGATCTGAAACAAGGAGGAATGTTGTTCGTCCAGAACAACATGAAAGGTAAAATTCAACATCTTTCAACTTTACAGCAAATTAACAGATGTTACAGCAAATTATTATTTAGTTTAATTAGGGATGTAAGACAATATGATAAATTTAAAGGGGCAGTATTACGTGTATTTTTCAGGCACATAGTGTCGTTTATAGCACAATCAAGTAACTACGGTACTTTCAGTTGTTATAAAAATCGTATATTTATCAAATATGACTTAGAAGAACTTTGACTTCAGAATTTAACACCTTGAATTTAGGCTTGTCTTTTTAAAAAAAAACTCCTTTTCTGAAAATCCCTCTTCAGAAAGACATCACATCGTTCCTCTATTAACCTTTTCACAGCAGATTCGCTGTTCTGTCAGGTGTTTGCTAATTGTTGCTGGCTAGTCTGAAGGAATTGAGTGGGAGAGTCACGGGGGAGGACATCTCTGAGGGGGAAGCTCTGAAGCTTGGAAACTGCAGTTCTGAGGAGGAGCTGCACCTCAAAGGAGGCGTTAAGTCCAACCATGTGTTTTGGAAAGCTGAATGGTTGCTACTGAGATTAAAAGTTTTTTCAAACATGCAAGAAAGAATCAAAGCAACACTCCAGGTATGATTTTAATAAGGGAAAAACATTATAACATGATGAAAAGCTTAAAAAAAAAAAAAGAAGTAAATTTTACATAATACTGTTCCTTTAAAGGTCCCCTGGACAACAGAAAGCGGATACTGATCGGACAGCAGGAAGTGATAACTTACCGGACAGGGGGACTGGAGGAAGACTGTGACTTTCTCATCCTCCAGCATGAGCTGCAGGAAAAGTCTTCGGATGAAGCCTGAGATATTTCTGGAGATGGGAACATTGCCTCGTTGGGGAGCCGACTGGAAGAGTTCACACAGCACCTGCAGCCAGCAAACACACTCTTAGAATACACTGAGGGAAACTGTCTGAGGATGAGGCCAAGACAGTGTGATGCTTATACTGACCTGTGCCATGAGCCGCTGGTTGCTAGGGTGACAGGAGATGCACTGAAGGAAAAAAGCCACGGTTGCGTTCTCTAAAGCCGTCCTCTGCTGTGTGGTGAGACCCCCCGCCTGGCTGGATGACAGCTGGGAGAAGTGAGACCCTATTTGTGGCGCGTGGACTGGAGGCGGACCTGCAGCGGATCCGGTGGCCAGCGGCTGACAGCCAGCATTGGAAGCAGCACTGGAACCAGCACTGGAAGCAGCACTGGAACCAGCGCTGGCGCTGGAGTGGCAGAGCAGGAAGAGCAGCGCCGTCCACAGAGGGTAGACCTCAGGCCCGCCGAGCCAGTCCTTCATGGCGTGACTGTTGCCCACCTCTGTGAGGAAGCGCAGCACCGGAGCAGCCAGTTCAGCGGCCAGGGCCGTCCTGCCGTGCTGGGACGGTGAGGGCAACGGCGAGTGGTAGTGGTGGTGGTGGCGCCTGTCAACCTGAGCGGCAGGCAGAGGGAGGTCGGCGCTGACCAGGAGTCCCACGCAGAACTGCACCAGGCTGCGCACCAGCAGCGAGGGCAGGCCCGAGTCCAGCAGCTGCTGGATGGCTCCTGGGGACTGGGAAGCGGCTGCCAGGGTGGTCAACTGGGACTCGGAAAGGTTGACTGGGGGTCTGGCATGTTTTGAGTCATCCGTCAGTCCGCTGGTGCTAGCGTTAGCGTCATGCTGCTTTTTCCCGTCGTCCGTCATGGCAAGTCGCCGCTGCTGGGCGTGGGAGTGGCTGGCTGTTGGCACGGAGACGATCTTCATCCAGGACATGAGCAAGGTGAAGTAGCTGGGATGAATATGACACATGGAGCACAGCAGACTGTCCACAGCCTTCTTCAGCACGATGTTGCACGACAGAGACATGGACCAGTTGAACAGGAGCCTGGAGGACAGAACGGAGAACAGCGTCAGCCATGACGATTCTAAACTAGAACAGTGTGTGATTCAGCTGTCAGAAGAGCAGAACTGACTCAAAGAGTTCTCTGTTGAGCAGCCCAGGAAGGTCGTAGTCAACAGGCAGCTCGAAGCTGTGCCACAAGATGGCCGCCACGCAGTGGAGGTGGGAGGGAGACGGCATGAGGAGGCCGTACTCTCTGGAGGAGGAGGAGGAGCCCGCAGAAGCGTAACCTGCCGGAGCACTCATTTTATGAGCTGCCACTCTGGACGAGTCGTACACCCAGTGGAGCAGAGCCTGGATCCTGGAAAACACAAAAAACATCCAATCATGTTCATCCACAAGTTCACGCACCGCAGAGAGAAACACCAGGATATTTCTATCATTTCAGGTCTCTCTGAAGGATGTCCTCAAAAACCACTTCTCCTCAGGGAGAGAGAAACTAACAGGACAGAAAAGTGATGCTAGAAGTGGTCTGTACCTGTCTTTGGTTCCAGAGTCCTGGGTGGTTCCCAGCTGGTACAGAATGTCAATGGTGGAGTCAGAGGAAAGGCCGTTCAGGCGTCCAAACAGCAGAGGACTGTTTAGATCTGTTCGAGACAAACGCACAGAGCAAACACACACACACAGAAAGGTTACACCCACAATGTACTAATTAAACACAGAGATTACCCAGGCTGCACTGGGCTATCTCTAGGTTTAGCAGGTTGTCGAGTTTTTGAAAAGTAAGAATAATGTTGGCAGCGGAGTGCAGAAACCAGGAAGATGGGAGGGAAAACCCACTGGTTCCACAGTGGACCAAAAACATGTCACATCATCAATAAATGTAGGTAGAGCAGCTCTACCATGTGATGAATGCACAGCCATGGCAACAAACTCTGATGTAATTGTGCCTTTTCTAATATGATGAATCTAGTATGTTGAGTGCTCCAAACGAGAGAATTGAATAAGAAACCCACAGGAGTAAACACAACTGAATCCAGTTGGAAGTTGCCTGAAGACAGAGTGAGGCTTATGAAGAAACATTTCTCCTTCTGAACAGAAACAGAATTTAAAAAAAAAAAACAAAAACAAAAAAAAAGCTCACTGAGGCAAGGCTAGAGAACCAGCAGCATCGTCACTGAAGAGAACAGGAGCTGGTTATGATTATTTACACCATGCGAATATTTAGTCAGTGAATATATCAATGTGGTGGTTGTGTGGACTCACTTGCAGGGTCTGTGCCAGAGGCAGCACAGTTCCTCAGCAGAATGTCTATGAGTTTGAGTCCGATTCTTGTGGACTGCAGTCCTATTTTGACCAGCACTGCCTCGATGTTGGGGGAGTGCATGCCGCAGTAGGGAGACATGAGCAGGGCAGCACAGGTCTGCAGCAGGTTGGCTGTGGGTGCTGCAGCACTGGCCATCATGGCCTCCAGGTCCCCAACATGAGTCAGGCAGTGATGGAGCAGGCGGAGCCATCCGATGCTGAGGAGGCAGAGAGGGAATGTCTCAACTACGGATGCGCCGATCCTCTTTTTTTTTTATACCAATACTAAGCTTTAGTATCGGCCGATACCGATCCAATACAGAACATTAGTGCTGAATTGACTTAAAGTGTTTCTTTTTTTAAATGTAGACATAAATGTACTGAATCACACATTTATTTCATAACTCTGCACCAGAGCAGCTCACTTAAATACACCAATAGATTCACAAGCTAGGTTAAACATGTAAAAATAACACAACTTTAATTTGTTCAGTCAGTGCGATTAGGAGTCTAACAGCCAATGTAAAACAAATAGTAAAGCAGTGGTGACCGGCATCCTGCATGTGTTAGTTCTCTCCCTGGAGGTAGTAACAACCTTTTCAGCATGTCAATGTTCTTCTTAGGCCTCTAATGAGCCATCATTGGATCCAGGTACGTTAAACCAGGGAGAGAACTAAAACATGCAGAATGCCGGCCCTCGAGGACCAACTTTGGGCTCCACTGTAGTAAAGAAACTGATGAAAACAATAGGTTGACTACCTTGGTCTAACATGTAAATATAAACAGCGACAAACCTGCTTTCAAATGGTTCAAAAGTTCAATTAGGAATTTTAAATGTAATAACTAAAGCGCAACATCGCTCAGAGCACAATGCATAGAATTAGACTAAATAGATCTGGCCTTGACAGATTGGGCACATTGTCACCGAAACACAATACTGACATTTTTTCAATATCGGGACTAATACAGATATTAATATCGGATCGGTGCATCTCTAGTCTCAACATCAGCTGCTTTACACCCAGACAGACTTACTGAGGCAGGAGTGTGTACCTGGTTTTAGAGACCTGGTCCTCAGAGGGCAGAAAGGGGTTGTTGACCGTAGCAGAGGAGGTATTGCCGAACGCCGTCAGTCCCAGCAGTTTGATCTGAGACAGGCCCAAGGTGCTGGCGTCCCGCGGCCGGTGGAGCCTCAGGCACACGGCGGATGCCACTTCGGCCTTCACCAGCTGGATCTTTATGTAGGTGAGGCCACTGGTGAGGACCGGAGTAGAAAGAGGCAACATGTTGACCCCATCTGCACTGATCTCCACGGAGACAGAGGACGGGCAGGCTGAATGGTGAACAGAGGGAAAGAGAACAATAACCCCAAGTTTTTATTCCAGTGACAGGAAAAAACATGTACTGATTCAATGTATACAAGGTGCAATATATATTGAGTTATTATTATTATTAGCAGGTTTTCTGGAGGAAACCCTGTATTATTATTATTATGATTAGTAGTTATTATTGTTGTTGTTGTTGTTGACTGGAGTCCAACTCACTGGCCAGAGAAGCTAGATGAGGCTGGATGTGGACCTCCTTGAGCAGCACAGCAGCAGGAAGGTGGATGGTGAGGTCACACCACGCCTCCTCTGGCAAGAAGATGTAGGACCAGGCAGCTGAGCGTGCCCGGCGGTGGGGGGGCGTGGCCTGAAGGAGAACCTCTGCTGGTTGTGCAGTGGGGCTGCTGGATGTGATGGTGCCTAGTGACGAATAAGCACAATCAGAGGCTTGTTAGCTACAACCTATAAGGTGTAGAACCTGTTGTCTGCCTGATGTGGAAAACAGTCAGATAAAACGTACCTAAGGGAGCGAAGTTGTGGAGTCCCTCAGCATTGTCTGGCTCTGACGTCATCACCCTGGCCTTAAGGTTACCGTCGGCGGTTTTCCCAGGTCCAGAGTCCAAGAACTTCATGATGGTGGACACCATACTGCGTGCTGTGTTCACAATGGCTCTGGTGCTTGTCACCATGTTGTTACAGATCAACTGCACACCTCCTGAAGAGTGAGAAGAAACTTGGTTATCACTAATCATACGCTAATGCATATGATTAACCTGACAATGTTAGTGCCCATTCATCTAAAAGTGTCTTCTACAAAGGGTTACCCAGTTTACAGCAGCGTGTTATGGAAGCGACACACAGGGAGTGACTGACAGCAGCGAGATACGTTCTCAGCGACAGAAGACAGCAAAAAAAGTTTAAAGTTTTCAACCGTTTTGGGTTTCGTCTTAAGCCCACCTGTGCACATCTACATGTAAAAGTTTGAAATTTCATAAGCATGAATTACACTGGTTACTCAGCTGGATGAGGACAAGAGGATGTTGCCTCATTGCACAAGTTTCACAGGAACTTAACGGAGAGATACATTTTTAAATTAACAGAAACAAAACAAATTCCTCTGAATCTTTCTGAATATAAAAAAACCTGAAAACAAAGAATCTTCAGACATGTTTGGGTGGGAACAATAAAACTTTTTTAATCAGTTGTTAGCACTATTTTTAACATTTATGGACCCCCAAAATAAAATGACAATATTTACCATGAACCACTGTGGCTAATAATCTGCTGTGGCTGATTGTTGTAGCAGTAATCAGCCACCACCTGATTATTGCCATGGTTAAAGAAGAAACTACATATGTGAACACCCACCCATGTCATGGAAAGCCTTGAGAGCTTCACTGGTGTCCAACACTCGCAGGATGAACCACAGAAGAGGCTCGGACAGCTGGCAGGTGGAGAGAGACCCCTACCATCAAACAAACAGAGACCCGGTAAGGTTTGCCTCACTCTACTTTCGAAAAGCTCATTTCAACACTTGATGGCAGCAGCGGAAGCAGCAGCAGCCGGCTGGTTGTACCTGTCTGCCCATGTACCCGCAGGCCATGTAAGTGAGAATGGGCTGCAGCATGACTTGCACTGAGCTGGCCCTCTTGCTCAGAGTGGTGAGGATGGTGAAAAGGCCATCGCCCACTGAGATGGCATCCAGACCTCCGTGGAAGTTCTCATGTTTGGTAAGATGGAGACCGCTGGCACCTGGAGGAAAGACACCAGCATTTGGGTCAAGAGTTTTCATCATCATCATTAACACACTCAAGATGTTGAGCTGCTAAATTCCAGAATTTTCATTTTGTTTGATTAAAAACACTCCCACAGGGATGCACCAATCCAATATTAATGTTTGTATCTTCACCGTTATTTATAAAAATAAATAAATAAAAAATCTAGATCAGGTATCAGTGACAATGTGCCATCAGAGATGATCTATTCAGTCTAATTCTATGTTTTCTGCTCTGGGGGACATAGTGCGTTACTAATTATTTTACATTGTATTTAAAATTACTAACTGCGCTTTCTGAATCGTTTGAAAGGAGTTTTGTTGCAGTTTATTTATTTTCCATTGGCTCTCCTACTCCTGATTGCACTGGCTGAACAAATTAATGTTGAGTTGTTTTTACATGTTTGACTAAGTTTATGAAGGTATTTGTGTATTTACTGCATCAAATTTATTTGATAACTCAGCATTATTTAAATTTGAAATTCAGTACCTTTATGCCTGTGTTTTAAAAAAACCCCGTCTTAAGTTAATTCAGCACTGTTTTTCTGTATCAGATGGGTCAATCCGATAGAATACCTCAACTCAGATGTCGGTATTGCATTGAAAGTGAAAAAAATGGTTTGGTGCATCCCTAATAGAAGGCAAAACAAAGCAGGTAAAGATGCTGATCTAGTTTGATGAAGCCAACAGAAAGTTAAAGTGGTGAGATGACTGAATAGAAGTCTCACCGATGATCATCGCCATGGCACTGCTGTTGCACTGACCCAAAGCTGACAAGATCTGGCTCATTATCTGCTGGTTAGCTAGCACCAGGTCAGCCACGCCAGCAGGGGGCCCGGGACTGGATGAAACTCCTCCCGCCACGCTCTCCTTGCTTCCACAGACCTTCTCCTCATCTGAGACGCTGCTGTCGGCGGCACCACTGCCAACCGGCGGCAGCCGCCCGCTGAACTCACGGTCCCCTGACAGAGGAAGCTGCACTAGCACGTTCACCAGTTTCAGCAGGTTGAACATGAGCTGGTCGCGCGTAGTTTCCCCGCACACGGCCTTGGCGTCTCCTGGTCGGATAATGTTGGCAAACAGACCTCCGAAGCAGGCGCGGGCCCCCACGGAGCTGTCAGAGCCGCTGCGGGACACCACCTTGTCTGAGCACGTGATGTAGTGGTGAACCAGGAACGTGATGGACTCCAGGACAGAGGAAATGGTGGACACGGACACCACCTCGAAGTTCTGCTCCAGGGTAAAGTCCAGCAGCTTGACCTGGGCATCCAGAGGACCCTGACCCGACTGGAATGGGCCCCTAGGGAGCCAGCACAACCCGTCAGTTGGACCTTTTAAACTCTGATCAAGCTAATTTGACTGGAAGCTCACCTCTCAGTGGACAGGATGTGGATGAGCTTCAGGAGGAACTCGCTGAACATTTGGGGGCAGGTGGAGGACAGGTGGACCTGCAGGCGACTCAGGAACTCATGCATGGCCTGTGTGGCGGTGGGGCCCACCTGGGAGCTGTGCTGACTGGTCCCATTGGTGCTACTGCTGGACAGGAAGCGCACCAGCACATGGACAAGGGTGGGATCCGACACCATCTGCTGGGCCGTGCTGTCCTGGGAGTTCAGCACGTTGATGGAGGCTGGAGGCAGAAACACAGCTTTAACATACACACACACATCCTCCTGCATTGTGAGGGCCCCACTGACCAGAGGGGGGCATGTTGGTCATCAGGGTGAGGGAGTGTAGCACCAGGCACCATGTTCTCAGGGAAGTGCTGGGGTACCAGGCCAGCACCGAGATGAAGCTGCTGACAGAGGCTGCACACACGCACACACACATATACACGTTAAAAACACTTACAGAAACAGTAAAGCAATTTGAGATGGCTGGGGGGGTTTAAGAGCCCACCTTGGTTGAGTGGGATGGTGGGCACCCGGCTGGCGTTGAAGAGGAAAATATCTGATCCACTGTCTTCGCTGCCACCAGAACACGTGTTTAGACTGAGCGTTAGCCACAACTGCAGCAGCGACTCCAGCTAGGAGGAGAACACACACATTTCACCTGCCTGTTCCTTATTATAAACACTCACTAAGCTCATGGCTTCTCCAACTCGAATGATAAAAAATAGTGGAAAAATGTTGTCTCAGGGTTTCCCTCAGTGTATTTTAAGCCTGGTGGATCACCAGGTCTAACTTGTGCCCCCACCAGGCTTAGTATTGTTAATTTATTTTATTTATTTATTTTCTTTTAATGATTGCCTTTTTCTAAAGATTAATAGCTGGTGTTTAGGTATTAATCTTCCAGTCTTCCAATGTCTTCCTCAAGCGATGTTTTCAAATTTCCTGTCAAATATAAACACGATTTACCTAAAACACATGGCGGGCAGCTGGATGACTGCCCTATTGCCCCGATAGCGAGTTTTCTGGAGGAAACCCTGTATCTTGTTTACTAAACTGCTTTTTTGGTGTAAATATTGCAAAAGCCCTGAAAAAAGAAACATGAAGACGAACATGCAGGACTACATTTCCCAAGAGATTCTCTGCTTCAAATGTCCTGGATATACTGAGCTATACCAGACAGGCAGCAGGGACGGAGCATCTTTAGAGTCAGTCACCTGCACATGGTGGACCTGCAGCATGGAGAAAAGCTTGTTGAAGCAGTTGCTCAGAATGGGAACGGAGGAGGGCTGGACGGTGGGGCCGCTGCAGGGTGGGGAGCCCCCGCTGTGGAATGCTCTGAGCAGGGAGTCATCGGTCCCATTGGTGGGCTGGGTGACTGAAACACAAACACACAAAGTCTTCATGTGGTACACAGAGCATGGTGCCACCCTAACACAACTATGGCTTCCTGTTTTTTCCCTTTTGAGCCTTCTGCTGCGTTTATAAGTAACAAAGATTTAGGGACAGTTATTTCCATGTGGGAAGAGTTGAAGCAATAAATAGGGATCAAAGTTAAGTTCTCAACAAGTCATTTCTTCTTCAGAACCAGACTGCAAACAGAAAGCCAGCAGCAGCAGGTCAACAACAACAGGCGTAACCCTGGGATCCTGCAACATCCAGCAAAAAAAATCCTTCATTAAACTTGAGTAAAAATTATTTTAAAAATACGTCTGGGGTCCTAAACTCTAGGGAACAACTTCATTTAAAAATACTTCAACTCCAAATGGAAATAAAATGGTCTTACTCCCACTTATCTAAGTTTACTCAACGAGTGATTATAGAGGATTATGATGATGGCTAAAGGTAGGAAGGATCTCCTTCAGCAGTCTGTATCACAGGGAATCAGAACCAAGCCACTGACTGAAGACACTTTGTTATTGTATCACAGTCTTATAAAGAGAATGATCTGGGTTGTTCATGATGTTCTTCACTTTCGGAATCTTCCCTCTTTGTACTATCAGGTCATCTTCAGAACAGAACTAGAGCCTTCTTTACCAGGTTGTGGAGCCTTTTTAAGTCCCAGGTTCTGATGCTGCTGCCCTAACAGATTAGCTGATTCTCTACAGACTTACAGAAGATCTGAAGAACCCTGCTGAAAACACTAAATACTCAAAAGCTTCCTCAGAACCAGTCTGCTCTGTTCAAATCTAATAAAATAGTTTATTAAAAAAACAACATTGAGCTCCTTACTTGTAGATGAACTGGAACTGAGAGCCTGTAGAATGGAGTCAGCCTGTAAAGTTGCCATCATTTTCAGCATCAGCTCAGCCTGCTGCTCCAGGCCAACTTCAAGTCGGGCATCCAGCGCTGTGAAACAAGAGGCCGAGCATTTAGCCTAGGGTTGGATGGAAGCTATTATGAAAAGTAGAGACGGTGCTGAACAAAAGGAGAGTTTCACCTTGAGACACAGAGACTGAAACACACTGAGAGGCTGGCTTTTCAGGGGCGACCGAAGGTTTGGATACCGGAATCCCAACCCCTCCGATGTAAGGGTTGTACCCATATGTTCCATAGTCAGCACCCCAGTAGTCATACCAGGTGCTGCTTATTGGCTGAGAGTAGATAAGAAAAAAACACACAAAAAAAAAGGACAATTTATTACTCACAAATACAACATAACAACAACCAATTCAAGTTATTACTAGACAGCTGGAGCTGAACAAAATATTTAATATTTTGTCCTTACCAGGTTCTGAAATTACTTCAATATACCTTCAAGTGAAAATTTCCAGTTTTCCATATACAAGATACAACCACATGTAATAAGATCTGTGCAGAAAACTAAGTACAACTAAGTATTGAGCAGGAGTGACTCAGTAGTAGCTTCCTATTTTACTGTCAGGAATAGGTTCTGCAGGCATGTCTTCCTTCATATCCCATCACAGCATCTCAATGAGAACAAGGCTAGGCTTTGACTAGGCCTTTTCAGCTGTTCTTTATGCAGAATGATGGACGATTCATACGATTTTATGGAGTGATAAAGATCAGTTAATGATATTATTTAATAAGCAATGCCTGAGACTGTCCTTCAGTCTTGTGAAGCACAATGGGAACACCAACTTTGGACTTTGTTGCTTTGTAAATAAAGACGTGTGAACACATCTTAGTAACTGTAGACCTGGTAAAGACCAAATAACTTTCTATGCAGACCCAATAAGTTACACAAAGTCAGATTACTTGTGTTTTTAATGGGCTTTTCACTTCTTTGTTACCAATTAAAAGTAATCAGTGTATTTACACAGAGCAAATTAAAGAAAATCTATTTCTTCCCAAACCAAAGGAAGAAATTTTATCTAAAAGATCCATTGGATCAGATCGCCGGCCTTTCTGAAAAACTTGTGGGAAAAGCACTTCAAGCAGAAGAACGTAATTTTACTGGAATGCAAAAGATTTCTTATGCAAATAAGGAAGGGCAACAAATAATGGAATTGGGAATAACATCTTGAAGTACAAATATTTTCCTAATCTTTTATTTGTTTATGCATTCGTACCCGGACTTCTAGAAATATTACAATTAAATCTGATACCGTTCTAAATGACAATCTTGGATAAGTCATTTCAAGGTTAACTGATGGACAAATAAGAAACCTTTGGAATTTTAAGCTTTTAAACTGATGATAGGTGAAAGAGAATGAAAGAACAAAAGTCATAGAATCAACATACCTTAAATACTTTGGCAGCGAGAGGATCTTTTTCCAAATCAATATCTAAAGGATCAATATCAACATCCATGAGGTCTTGTAGCAAGTCAAAGTCTATGTCTTTATCTTTTTCCAAAGATGATAGAGGTGGAGCACCTATGGATAACAAAAAGATCTTTAGCATAACTAGGTTAATGCGAGAAAACATTTAAGCAACAGACACTTTTAACATCAAAACAGCAAATACTGCAGGGCCAAGATTCTGTCCAGCAAACCTAACTGAAAAACTGTCAATGCCATAGTAACAAGCTTGATCTAAAGTAAGTGATGAATTCACATTTATAGTATTTATAGTAAAGAGAAAAATGGATTCCAAAACATTTCATAGTGCAATCTAAAAATATCTGGGTTTAACAGTAATACTGCTGTGGGACGTGTGGTGAATGGATAGAGGGGCCCCACGTACTCTGGAACACGGTGGAGGTCCCTGTGGTCCCTGCGATGATGTCTGGCACCAGAGCTTCATCGATGGTCTCCACCAGGGGAATGGTGGAAGGCTGGGCCAAAGAGTCGTCTGAGTCTGCCACGGTTGAGGAAGATGACGCCCCTGCCTCCTCACCCACAACCACCTCTTCCATGGCATCCAGAGAGCCCGGAGACATCAGTTCACCTTGGGCCAGAATGACAAGGTCAGAAGCTGAACCTGCTTCATACCCTGAGCTGAGAAAACCCTCATCATCTGTGATCCAAACTGTGTTGAATTCTCTACTGACGTCTGCAGCAACACTCAGCAAATGAGAACCTCAAATTTGTAGTTCTGGACTCAAATAAACCCAGATATTTCATTTTGTCCTTTAGAAATTCATTACTGGCCCAAACATAATGAGAAAGACTCAGATCAGTTGGTTATTTTTGCTGTACATGTTAATATAATTACATTCCGGCACTTTTTCAAAATGCGCAAACTTATAGATTTGCAGTCAAAAGACGTAAACCAATAGCCACGCCTGAACTTTTTTTTTTTAGTCTGAAGACAAAATAAAATTTATCTCACAAGCTAATATTATGTAGTTCTGGTGTTTCACATTGTCAGCAGAAAAATGTCTATCAGAAAGCTGACCAGCTGCTCAATTTCTCTCTTCTTCATGACTGCCTTTCTTAAGAGCAACTAGCTGCTAGCACAACTGCTAAATCAACATCATTATGCTTCAAAACTTAGCGCATGTGGTCCTGGCGCTGACCGTGATTAAACACTCAACTGTTCCTCCATACTGAGCAGCTCTCTGATAGCAGACGGCATATCTGTGCTCCACAGCTAAACTTTAAAGTTGTTTTGAAGTCTTCAGTGACGTAAATCACGAGCCAACTAATGAATGCGATCAGCTGTCAATCAAATGGTTTCGGTGCCATCAATCCTGCTAGTACTACCCCTAGAGCAGGTACTGAAATCTGAGAACAGCCGGGCTGAGCTGCGCTGGATTTGCTAATGGAAAATGAATTTGGCAGAGAGCGTACCGGTTAGAGGTGGGCTAGAGGAGAAGCGCCTTTAGCATCGATAAACAACAAGGAACAAGGAAGGCAGGTGTCTGCACATTTAAGCTTTAACTCATTATGTTGACCTCTTGACAGCTCAGACCAATGAGAATCATTGTCGGCGAGCAGTTCTTTCCCCTCCAGCATGGAGGTGGGATCTTGCGCTGCAACGTGTCTATATCAGTGTGTTCAATCAGAGTTGTTTCACTTGTTAAAAGTCATTTGGTGCCAAGACAAATGTTCAGAATTTAGATACATCCTTTATTATGGGGTCTTTCCCATAATGAGAAAGACCCCATGGGATGTTTGTACGCTTTTATTTCCGTTTCCACCCTTCCAACAATTCATGCAACAACTGGGTCAATTGGGTAAAAAGTGGGGGTCATAACCAAATGAAACAGACCTGCCAGGATGTCCTGGAGCATACATGTGAGGGAGTACTGTGCCCAGGCCCCTCCCCAGGAGATGTCCCCTCGATTGAAGTCTGTTCCTACAAGCAGTAGCAGAAGGCGTTCCAGCTGCTGTTCAGACACCACCTCACACAGATGGATTGTAGGTCTTGTGGCATTAGCTATCCTAGCAAGTACCTGCAGAGACAAACAACATTGGTCACATGCCTATACCGAGAACATTTAGAAGATCTGCGCCTTCATGTCAGACGAATACCTTGCAGACAAAAAGCAACAGGTCCGCATGGCAAGTGAAGTCCATAGAGAGCAAAAACAGGGCGAGTTTCTGCACTACAGAGATGCAGCGTTCATGGGACAGAGTGAAAGGCAGAGGTTCTACTTCTGGGGCTTCTTTGGCTGTTGTGGACTCTGCATCCAGTGTAGAGCGAGGCCATTCAGCTGTCCGTCTCAGACGGATCAGGTCTTTAAAGTGCTGAGAGAGGAAAACAGAGCCAAAGGCAATTAAAGATACAACCGAAGAATCTGACACTACAGTAGTTCCTAACTGTTGTTCATTTAGTGACATTTGATGTTAAAAGTCTGACAGGTTCTCACCTTAGATGTAGCCTGTTTGAGTTTGGCCTGTTCCACTAGCAGTTTGTAAGAGGAACCTTTGTTGCTTTGGATTTTCTCCTTCTCTATTTGCTCAACCAAAGCCTTCTGTTTGGCTTTCAATAGATTTAACTGCTGCAATAAAGCAGGCACAATTAAAACAAACACTGCAGATGCATTTCTGTCAGGCTCCTCAGTCATTCTGGCTTTGGACTTAAACATGTTTACCTGCTTGTGATGAACGAGCTGCTTGCGAAGCTTCCGTGAGTACAGCCGATCCAGGCTGCTGCTGCCTTTAGCTGTCCTGTTGGAGTTCTGAGACTGAAGCGTGTTGTTGATGAAACTCCACTGAATCCCTGAGGAACAGAAAAGCAAAAACATTACAAAAGGAAAGAACAGAAGAGTTTGAGCAAGCTGTCTGTACAAGAACAAGCCCTACCCTAACAAACAAAACATTATTTCCTCTGTAAGATGGATATGGGTAATAACTGGGCCTGTCACAATAACAAATTTTGCTGGATGATAAATTGTCCCAAAAGTTATTGCGATAAATGATAATGTTGCTGTTCTGAAATCTTTTTCAACTAGCACAATGGTAAAAATGGCATGATAATGCAAGAGCACATTCTCAAAGACCAATACACTTTAAATTCTAATTTAACACTGGAACTGGAAGTTCCAAATGTCATTTTAAGTGTCCAAAACAACAGAAACGACTAAAAAAAAAAAAAAAAAAAAGAATTATGAAGTCTCTGTAAACAAAATTGTCCTTCATCAAAAGGACTTGTTGAGACCAAAGCACCAGACTGAAGACTTTTATCATTCAGTTTTTGGAAGAAAGAGAGAAGAGAAAATCGCTAAATCTTCCAAATGGAAATTATGGAGCTTGTTTTAGTTTATCGTACAATTAACTGATTTATTGGTTATTGAGACAGGCCTTTTGATAAATCTACATGTCATCACCTTCCTAAAATAATGGCATGTCAATCAGATGTGATTTCATTGTTGACAAAGAATTTTTGGCACACATCTGCGGACAGTGTACACAGAGTCTACGCGGCTCACAGAACACCCACTGCATGTACGAGAATGTGGGAGCCTTTAGTCTTTAAATTCTAAACATTTCAAAAGAAAATCTTTTGTACCAGAATTACAAATGACAAAATGCATCTGTAGAGCTGGAAAAAATGAAAAAGGCATCATGTCTTCTACCTGTTACAGGCCGATCCCTTTCCTTCCCTCCAAGGTTCTTCTTCGCCCCTGAGGCTTCATCTTCAATGCTGGCTACATAGTCCAAGAGTCTTGAAACCAACATCACCACCCAGCTGATCATGGGAATGTCCAAAATGCCTGGAGGAAACAGACTCATTTTTTTTACCTAATTCTGCATGTTTTGATGAGTGTCAGTATGTGCTGTACTGGGTTTACCTTCAGTCCTGCGCTGCGAAGCAGCCTGTGGTCGCTGCAGAGGGGAAAGCAAACTGTCTAACAGGTTCAGGAGACCCTCCAACACGCCACTGTTACTCAGGGATCTTTGGCCAATGCAGGACAGGAGCATGAACACTCTGTCAAAACGAGAGAGGCTTTAGTCTCAGCAAACAGCAACAGAATAGAACAGAAAAATGTCCATAACTGTCCCTCAGTGAACAAGTCCAAGAATGTAAGTTCACACATAAATAAAAATAGACAAAAATAGTGTAAAATCAGAACTAAAAATTCTGTGCACTGGATGTCCTGCTGCAGAGTCACCATCATGGACAGATGTTGAACACATTTACAGCACAAGAAGATAAAAATAGCATTCAATTAAAAAACTGTCCAACTGAGAATGATTTTTAAAAAATATATACATAATGTGCAGGTAATTGGGCAGAAAAACACAAGCAGTGATAAAATAGCATAATCACTCAGTGAGTTTGTTGGGAGCAGTGATGGTTATAAAGTGCAACAGCTGCTGGGAGGAAGGACCTACGATAACGCTCCTTTGTGCACTGAGGATGAAACAATCAAGCTTCCTCTTTCTTTGGCAGGGAATCAGGCAAAAAAATACTACATACTACTTTTTCTGAAACAATTAATACCTCCATGAGACCCTGAAAATATGATCACTGAGCATTTTTCTTGCAGTGAAAAGAGAAAATCCATTCAGTCTCTTTTTCTCACATCATGATGCATTTATTCACTGGACCTGAAAACAGAAAGTGAATATTTGCGCTCGCTTTTTATTTTGCTAGTTGCAGCAATTTCTCATAAGAAACTAATAAACACAGCTTAACTTCAGCAAGCAAATTGTTGATAATAAATGCTCTAAAATTTTCGCCTGTGGTCTTTACAGCTGATCTGTGAGAGTCAAGAAATGTGTCCGTCCCACCAAGTGCATTCTCTATACACAATAGAGCGGACCACATCAGAGAAAGGTCAACCTTTTCCCATTCCTCAGCTTCCTGTCATCTACTGCTGCGGTCACTGACATCCCAGAATACAACCAGCCTCCTGTCTCCATCACTGCCTTAAATCCTTCTGCCCTGCTGCAGGTCAGAACTTCTTTACTACTTTGTCACCAAAGTTGCATTACTACATCCAATTCAAAGTCAATCATGATGACTCTGTGATGCCAGGCAGTAGTAAAAAGCTGTCTGGTTATTTATTTTATTTAGAAATTTGCACTCTAAATTTGCAGGTTTATGATATATAATGAATATGTCCACAGCAACAGAAATTGGAAACCACGAACAGGAAAACAAGTTTGGAAACAAAATACACAAACTTATTTGCTGCTGCAGACCGAAAGAGGATGCTGACCAGTGGAGCCCAGGGCTGATTCCAACTACTCAAACTAAAGCTTCATGTCCTTGTGGAAGTTAAGTGTAAAAGATTCAGAACTCATTAAAGCCCAAATTCAGGCAACTTGTGGAACAAAGGCAGAGAAGTGGCTCCTGTGTCGTCCTACCTGTCCTGGGGAAAGATAAGCAGCTGCTCAGAGTTGTAGAGCTCCTGCAGGACGTTGGAGAGGAACTGGCCCCACCAGCGCTCACCCCCACACAGCTGCACCAACAGCAGTCCAGCATGAAGACGGATTTTCGGCGTTCCGCTGATGCAGAGGTGTTTAAAAAGTTCCTCACAGGCCTGGGCATGGAAGGTGTTCTGGAGCACCGAGGGGACTGAGTGTCCTGACAGCACAAACACACAAAGCAATGAATCAAGTGGGCAAACCATGTAAAACATCCATAATACGGTCATTACTTAAAGAAAATCTCAGTCAGTGCTCCATGCCTCACCGTTATTGGAGTGCAGAAGGCTGAGCAGCGTGTCCAGCAGGTAACGGATGATTGTCCTGAGCTGCTCAGTGGAGGAGCTGTGGACCAGCCCCTGGGCCTCCGGGTCACATGCCCTGGGCAGAGACTTGCGGCTGGCGCCCAGAGACACTCGCAGCCTCTGGACGGCATGGTGGGCCAGGTTGAGCTGCAGCTGCAGCTGGATGCAGTCCTGATAGGCTGAGAAGACCCGCTGGTCCTCTTCTACCACCTTGTCTGGTTTCCGTAGGAAATACTGGGCATTATTGGCGCTGTTCAGAGGCGGAAGGTCGATGTTCTGAAGAAGAGTCTCCAATCGATGGCAAGCTAGATTGTACCTGGAGAACAGAGCAGAGGGCACCAATTACCTCCACCATTTCTGCTGCTGTTTAAAGTTTGAGGTCTTTGGTGAGAACTGAATCTGACCAACACCACACATTTCCATCCGGTTCTCTTAACAGCTGATGATCTGTCCCAACCCTCTCCATGAATCACCTGCACTGGATGTCCTCCTGCAGAGCCACCATCATGGTCAGATGCTGATCCACATCTGGCTGACTGGCAGCCTCACTTTCTCCCCGCAGAGGGTCATGCATTAGTTTAAGCTCACTCTCCCATGGCAGGATGTACGTGTGGCCATAGAAGAAGCCTAACGGGATCTTTGCTCGCGCGCTGGTGCTGCCGTAGCGTCCAATCACAGTGATCTGAAGGAACAGCTCGGATGCATTAATTGGCTTTTGGGACCTATGGAGTGGGACGGAATCACGTGCCCCACAATTCTCACCAGAATACAGAGAACCTGACCTTCATGAATCTGCAGACAGGCGGTGGCAGCAGGTCGTGCAGAATGAGCGAATGGGTGCTGATGTCGGTGGCCACCACCAGCCTGCGTCCGTCCACCTCCTCGCCCAGCGTCCAGATGTCGATGGACAGAGACGCCAGGTCTCCGCAGGTAGGGATCAGAGCGTCGGTCAGCAGAACGGGGCGGCCAAAGTCCAGGGTGACGTAGCGTCGGGCTCCTGCACAGAAACACACAATAAGACCGATTATTATATCACAAACTGTGTTTTGTCAAGGAGAGATCATCCACAAAATAAATAAATAATAATAAATAAAGTAATAACTTGTATGTCGTGTGCAGATACAGTAGTCAACGTTACGTACCAGAGTGCATCCGCTCTATGATTATAGACTGGTGTGGAGGAGGCTGCAGGAAGTGAGATGCCTGAGAAATAGCCAGAGCCAGGCCACTGCCCATGGGGCTCTGCAACACAAAACCCTCTGAACTCAACACAAACCAACATCTTTACTTTGTTTAAAACAAGCAACCTAAGGGAAAGCTAAAAAAGCAGTAGCTGCCCTTCCATTTACAACTGTGCAAAAAACTTTTCTGCTAATCTGCTAACGTAAACACAAAATTTGCAATTGCTGCATTTCAGTTAAATAAGAAATGTAATTAAAAATCACACTTCACATTAAAAAAAAGGTGTTAAAAATTATGGAGGCGACAGATGTAAACACTGACATGAGATATATTTGTATTTTCAGGCATGTCACTGGCACCCATCACCAGCAATCAAAGGAGACATCAGCAAGACTCTTATACTTGAGAGCAGATATACAGGCTGGGTTTTTGGGAAATTGCAGACGTTGACTTTACATAAGAGTTATGGATTCAACACTTTCAAATGACAAAATCAACATTTGATGAACTGAGCAATGCTGTGGAGCCAACTGCACATCGTCCATGGAGGCCAGTGTCTACAAATAAACTGCTGTATACAAACTGGAGTGATGCAAAAAGTGTTTCTATTGCTGCTTTGTGAAACACAGCAATTTTGATACAACTAAAAAAAAAAAAAAAAACACCTCGTCCTAGCGCAATAAATCCAATTTGCACAAATTCATGGTCTAGTGATTTGCAGTTTCACCCCTGAAAGACCAGTAAGAGCAACTGATAGACTTACTTTTAAAAGAAAAAAGCTAAAGGATTTCTTTCCTTTGTTGTGAACTAATGTTTTTATAGTTTTCCAGATAAACAATAATCACAAGAAATAAGCTATGAGAGGATGGTGCCAGTCAGTGTCAGCCTTGGTCGCTCAGCAGACTGTTGGAATCCTGAGCTCTTCAAATCAGAACTAAAACTGATGTGACATTCAGCCCAGGTTACTGACCGGCTTGGCTTTCTGCGTGTTCTTGTGTGCGGCCATGTTGACGGGCCCCTGGTCCATCATGGGGCCAGGGAACAGGTGAGCCAGCTCTGCGCTGAACGCTGCAGACACCGCCTCGTTGGGCGGCGTGAGGGGAGGGGTCATGAAGAGGGGCGTGGTTTTCGGTGTCGGTGGGATGACGTCGGAGGGGTGAATGAAGAAGCCCGGGGCGGAGGAGTTGGAAGGCACAGAGTTACTCATGGATCCAACCCCAGAAGCCACAGCGGCAGCAGCAGAGGTGGTCTGGTGAAGCTTGGCCTCCAGCTTTGCTTTCTGCTTCAGCAAAAACACCAGATTTAATCATAAAACCAAAAGACTGACAAGTGGTTTGACCCCATTTTTAGCAGGGATTAAAAGGGCAGTATTATGTATATCCCAAGCACATGGTGCCATTTTATAGCACAATCAAGCAACTATGGTGCCTTCAGTTATAAAAAATTATATATATCTATCCTATAGTGACACCAAGTCTTTGCTAATTGCTGCTGGCTAGTCTGGAGGAGCTGAGTGGATGAGTCTTTCACAACTGAATGGTTGCAATTTCTCAAACATGAATACATGAATGAAAGAATCAAGGCAACACATGACGTAAAGCTCAAAAATGCTGATTTTACATAATACTACCCCTTTAATGACTTCCAAACACGGATGTCGTGCATTGGCATGGATCTGATGAGAATTTCACCTGCTGCTGGAGCTTCAGCAGCTGCTGCTGTTTCTCCTGCAGCACCTGCAGCTGCTGCTCGGCTGAGACCATGGCATGCGACAGGGACTGCAGGGCCACCTGAGCTGCAGAACTCAGAGCTGTCGAAGCTTCTCCAACCGTCCCTGTTGACAGGCTGCCCATCGCCGGAGTCACACCAAAAGTACTCACTGGGTTTAAAAACGACAAGTTTAGCAGACGAAAGCCGAACAAAAGTTTGGTAAAAAGCGTGGAAGAGCTACCAGTGAACATGCTGGCGTCATCTCGCTCCACCCGTGTGCCGTCGCTGGTGGATATGCAGGTAAAGTGCAAGGGCTCCACCTCCAGGAGTCCAGTCAGTGCAGTGAAGCTGCCCTCTGCCGCTGCAGAACTGCTCACTTTCCCATTCCCTGCAAAACAGTTCAGACCAAAAATCATACATCCTCCTCCTGTCTCCTCTAGTTAAATCAGGCTTTTGCCAATTTTACTTGAACACAACAGTTTGAAGTCAACCATTTTTATGGCTGGAACATACACTCACTGGTCACTTTATTAGGTACACCTGTTCAACTGCTTATTCACGCAAATGTTGAATCAGCCAATCACATGTCAGCAGCTCAATGCATTTAGGCATGGAGACATGGCCAAGAAGATCTGCTGCAGTTCAAACTGAGCATCAGAATGGAGAAGAAAGGTGGTTTAAGTGACTTTGAACTTGGCATGGTTGTTTCTGAAAACTCAGACCATACAGGCTGGTCTGAGTATTTCAGAAACTGCTGATCTACTTCGATTTTCACCCACAACCATCTCTAGGGTTTACAGAGAATGGTCCGAAAAGGGGAAAAGCCGATTAGCGCTATCGATCAATGCTCGCCAGCTGCCATGGCAACCCTTGCTACTTCAAATTCTGACTTGCCATCAGGCAGGTAGTTTGGTCTAGTTTATTGTGCAAATATTGCAATACACTTGGAATAAGATAAAACTAACTTACAAGTAACTTTTCAATGAGATATAGTAGTTTGTTTTGACTCAACAATTACTTAACATTGATGAGAAAGAGTTCAGCACAAAGCCCGGCTTCTACCTGAGAGAATTTCAGAGAGGTCGATCTCATCGGACTGGACCCCGATGCTGCTGTTGAAGGCGTTCTTGCAGGAGGAGCCACTGACCTCCAGGTCAAACAGCACCGGGTCAAATGGAGAGCTGTACAGACCATACCTGAGGGGACAGAAGACAATCCAAATGAAACCAAGCTAAGCAGTGTAAACGTTTCTCACCTGTGGAGCAGCTCCAGGCCGAGTCGGACCATACCTGGTTTGCAGCAGAGCTTCCAGAGGGGTGAGGCGGTCCTGCAGCTGTCGAGAGATGGTGGTGAGCAGGGAGGCACATGCTGTGCTGCAGCCTGCCAGGTCTTCCTCCTTCACGTAGTTCAGCAGTACAAAGTACCAAAACACCGAGCCTGTCCAAAGACACCGTGGAGAAACGAACGAAGGGTGAAACAAAAGTACAACAGGTGGGGGTGGGGCTCTGCCAGCATGCTCAGGTACTCACCACCAGTTGCTGCGGCAGGCAAGTAGGCCATGTTATCCAGCAGAGCCTTCAGAAGGCTGATGCCAAACCCCTGCTGACTTGGCTCTCCTTTCCCATTGCTGAATGAAGAGAGAAAACAATGGTTGCCATAGAAACCACAGACTCCAGTCCCCACAAACGGACTACTATTACGCGTTTCTTACCTAATACAAAGTGCAAGAAATCGAGCACATTTGTGGGCTATGCTGCGGCCCACTTCAAAGAAACACACCCTCACGATGTCAGTTAACCGGCTCCTGGTTTTGGCCAGCAGGCCCTCCTTCCCCTCCCTGATGCTGAAAACAGACAGCAGGACACTTCAGATTGAAGTCCTACAGGATTAGAGGAAATATATGGGTAGAGGTGTAACGATACCAGACGTGGGCTTGGCGCAATAAGCAATAAATTAATTGCATGATCAATTAAAATGAGCTCAATAATTTCCATTTCTGCAATTTCTCGTTTTTCTCTTTTCTTTCTCTCTCTACCAAAAACTGGATGATAAAAGTCTTCAGTCATGTGGTTTGGTCTCAATTCATTTTATTTGTTGTTCCTGTTGTTTTGTTTATTTATTTTGGCTGTTTAAAATGTCTTCCAATTCCACTGTTAAATGATTATTAGAATTTGAAGTTAATCGTTCATCGCAAAAACTTCTGGGACAATTTATCGTCCAGTAAACTTTATCATCATGACAGGCCTATTCAGACCACCACAACGTTGCTGTTTGTGTCACCAATTTGAATAACAAACTATATTTGACACACTGTTTGACAACTAGGATGAACTGGAATGTACAGATGATCGAGTTCAAGCGAGCGCCTCACTTTATAAAGTGGTTGGTCTGTTATAAACTCCACATAAGAAGACTTGTAGTTTTTGCTGCCAGTCCACTTTAAGCAGCTGGTGTGGTTTGGAAGCACAAAATATAACTAAAGGAGGTTTCCTTCCTTCCTTAGTTTCCTTCAAATGATTTGATCGTCTCGTCTGGTTTCATCGTTACACCCCTACTTGATCGCCATTTGTTCAGGCCTGCCTGCAGGGTCCGTTGGAGAACATCCCCGCCAGCCAGCAGAGGATGTCGAGAATCAGGCTCTGAGCGTGCTCATTGGCTGGGCTGCCCTCTAAGTGATGACACAACACATCCAGTAACTTCTCATGGAAGTCTGGGAACTGCAGCATGGCACAGCGCTGGACCCTGAAAAGCACAGACATCTGTTAACCTGGGAGCAAACACCCAGACGCTAATGCTAAGACAAGTATACTTCCAGTAGATGGTTTTATGTCCAACATGACATTGGGCACACCTCTCTTTGGGCACTGATGTCTTCTTGAACTTTCTGATTGTGACTGAGACTTCCTGCAGCAGGTCGCAGCCTCGCAGGTTCTCCACCTTCTTTGACTGCGCTGATCCCTCCGCCTTCCCCGTAGCAGCTCTCTCCTACGTTACATCATCAAGAAATCAACCGGTGATGAGGACTTCACCCGGAGTCACGTGCTGCAGTTTTAAAAACTTAACAGTTCTGACATGGCAGCTTTTGTGAGATCTGCCTACCTCATAACAGAGCTTTGCACTAGTTCCATGAAATAATTTAAAACAGAATAATTCCTCAAGCAAGCCTTTACTAAAGTTTGTAAGATATTCTTAAAACTGAACCAAATCGCCCAGGAGTTTAACTACCAGGATACAGTCTCACCTTGGAGGCCTGGGTCTGCTGCAGCAGGGAGGACAATGAGTGAGCTTTGGAGCTCTGAGGCTTGGCGCTGGGCATCCTCACTACGGGCCTCAGGCTCTCCTCCATGCTACTGTCGCTCACCGCTTTGATGTGAACCAGGAAGGAGCGGTACTTCCCTCCCGCCATGCCTGCAGCACAAGCACATATTTAATAGGTGCGACGCCTCAGCTGTGACGTCGCGTTTAGTTAGAAGACATTCCGTGGATGTGGAGATAACTTAACACTTCCAACAAAAACACATAGAAACATACTGCTACTACACTGCAGGAGAGACCAACCAAACATAGCAGAGAAAACACTTAAAAAATCCAACCAGTGTTTGCTTTGTGGTTGCTATCTTTAGCATCCATCAGCTGTTTATCTCACAGAACTGGAAAGGCAGGTTTCAGTTGAAAGCAGCAGATTGTGTTTACCTCTGACCAGCTTGGGGCTGGTGAGGCTCAGCATGCCAGAGTGACCAGAAAGATCCAGCCCACTGGCCAACCACACCGGCCCACACAAAATATCCTCCTTATGGTCCTCAAGGAATGGACACAGCACCGATCCTGCAAAGACACACAGAACCGCTGAATCACTCAGAGGCTTCAACGGCTTCAACAACCTGAACTCCAGCCGAGAGACGAGAGAAGGAAAACAGAGTTTGGTCTTCAGTTCAGCAGAGTTTAAAGAACAAGATTTACTCACTAGACCCAACTGGATTAAAACACACCTTAATGAGGCTCCACCTGGTTACTTTAAGACCTCATGAAAGAGTGGGAAAAGTTCAGAGGACTGATATTTTCCTTAAGTGTGAACCGTAGGCCAATAATGAACTTATTCATCTTGAATTTTACAGTCATTTCTCACCTGATGTCTCCTCAATGTCCATGAAGTGGATGTCTTCTGTGAAGTCCTGCAGAAGAGGCTGGGTGTTCTTGTCCCCGTTGGCCTGCAAGACGTTTGAGAGAGGAAAAGCGATCTGTCTGTCCACCGCTGTATCTGTAGAACAAAGTAAATAATAAATTCACTGGTTTAATCCTACTGTACGGAGTGCTCATCCTCATATGGCACGGTAGGCTTTAAGGCTGGTCAAGTCCAACTTTTGTCCATATTTATGTTCTCAAAGCTTTTTGAGTAAACATAGCGATGGTGTTGTGCTAGGTTTTCCTGTGTTGGCTGTTCAAAGAAACAATGTGGTAGGCTTAAAAGGCGATCTAAAGCTCCTGAGCAGCAGGAAGTCTCGTCTTTCAGACGGAAGGAAAAGTCTATCAGAGTCCTAACAGTGAAGGATCCACATTGGTTTTGCAGTGTTTTGTCAAGACAGTAGAAGGACAAGAAAAGCGACAAATGTTGCTACAAAGCATCCCCAGGTAGACGGCACCTGAAGTAGCAGAAAGAAGTGTAAAGTACTAGTTTACACTTACTTTTCTGAACAGTCTAATATATAACCTCTTTTTCACCAAATAATGATGATTGTCATTTTTTTCATTATTAATTGTCCCTATCCTCCCACACAGTAAAGACATTTGCGGGGAATGTGTGCTGGGAAAGAAACTGGCTCTCACCGCTGACTTTTCCCAGCCCTGGTGCTTTGTTCTTCAGTAAAGTGACTTGGATCTGAGGAATGTTGACAATGTTGGGATTCAGGACAAATTTGAAGTCCACATGGCCCACCATGCATGCTTTAGGCAGCACCAGTTCAAACACATGCTCATCCCAGCTGGAGCTGAAAAACACAACATCATCATTAGAAACAGAAAGTCAGCTTCCTTAATTGTTTTAAACTTTATGACATTTTTTTTTTTCTGTGTAAAACACAAGTTTCTTAAAAAGAGCATTTTGTTCTAACAGATTCATTTGTGGTTCCTTCAATATTTGAAATCATTTTCACAACCAGTGCAATACAATAAAATCAAATAAAAGCCAAAGTTTACTACAAAAAAATGAAATAGCGTTAGATTTTTGGAAGAACATCTGTTGCTACGGTTCTCCACTATATTAGACAGTTCAGTTTAAAAACATTTGTTGGTAGCAGCCCTGACTGACGTGAGAGGTGAGTGAAAAAGTTGCCCGAAGAGCCACCTGTAACTCTGGAGCTTCCACGTGCGGGTGTGTTGGGCCGCATCGCCATGGTGCTGCTGATGAAGGTGCTGTGGGTGGCGCCGCTGCTGCTGCTCCTGCTGCACCTCCACCCAGCACGGTGGAACGGTGGCCGAGAAACGCGGCGTCAACGTTTCAAACCGGGTCAACTCCATCAATGACGCCAGACTCTCAGTGGTCAGAGGTTGGTCCACTAGGAGGTCCACTCCTGCACAAAGGCCATGTTATAATAAATAATAATAATAATAATAATACATGACATACTTTTGTTTAAAAACTGACGGAGTGTTTTATTGTCCCTCTCCTACCTGTGATTCCAGGGCTGGACGGGTTGGAGGAGGGTTTGGCCCCCTCAAGCAGCGGCTCAGCCCCTTTAGAAAGGGGGCCATCTATAAACATATCTCCATCATCCCCATCATCACAAACTCCTCCAATTTGAAGGAAATGAAGTTCTCCACCTTCAGAGACAAACAGTGACCATGACATAAAAATATCTGAAGGAATGAAAAAACAATCTACCAAGACTTTGTTAAACTTATTTGTTAAATCATATCTGTTGACTTTAGCCAAAAAGGAACTAATGAACTAAATGGTTACAAAACAGTAGCACAACAATCCTACTTGTCCATTTATGACATAGTACTGCTGACCTATTCAGTTCTGTTAACCATACCCCAGGACGTAAGCCGTAACTATGTAAAAAGGTATAGTTTATGTTTTGGAGCTTGATGTGTAATGTTGTCCAAAATCAGTCACAAAGTAACAACAGATGACATCCAGGAACTTTTCAGGAACTGAAGTTATGCTAACATGACATACTTAAATATTTCAAATTCCAGGTCTCACAAAATAAGCATAAGTGTCTTTCACAACTGAGCGAGCATTTATGGAATTAAAATATTTTTTTAAATGATTTTTGGATAAACAGTAAATGGTTATATTGTCTTTTCTTTTTTTTGTTTTACTCCAAAAACAATTGCAACATCCTGAATTAATCTCTGGTAAAATTGGGAAAATTTTACATTTACATATAAAATATTTTAGTACACCGATGCACTTTAGCTCTGCTGTGATTAAAAATAAAAGATTTAGGAAAATAGTTGGAAGCTTCTAGCTAGTTGGAGATAAGCAGCAGCACCCTTCGCGTCCCCACTAGGGAGGGAGGGAGGGAGAGTGGGTGAGTGGGTGAGTGGGTGAGTGGGTGAGTGAGTGAGTGAGTGAGTGAGTGAGTGAGTGAGTGAGTGAGTGAGTGAGTGAGTGAGTGAGTGAGTGAGTGAGTGAGTGAGGATGGATGGATAGATGGATGGATTTGAAGCTTTGGAAGATGTGAACCTTAAAATACAGTATTGTACTTTGATATACCAAAGAGGGAGTCTCAGGTTATACCCCATTCAACTACTATGCTTCGACAGAAGTCCATGTATTCATCTCACAGTGAAAAAAAGCCCATACAAATACAATGAAGATTCTAACAGACTGGCCCTGGAGTTCGGGCTTTCTTTCAGACACAAAGTAGTCGGGGAATCTTCTACAACTTGCCCAGGCAAAGACACTGACTAATAGTCCCCTCAGTGGGAAATATTTGATGCTTTTATATCACAAGATATTACATCCCTACTAACTTAATTAAAACCAGCTAAATTATTTAACCAATGAGAAAAGAAAAAAATAGATTTATCAGCATCAAGTAAACATTCCAGAATAATGAGGAAGGAGTTACTAACTACATAATTTTAGCCTGAGTCAGAGCAACCACTTCAACCTTATGAGGTGGATCAGGAACTCTACCGTCTTTTCAGTTCACACCCCTAAGGTTTTCCTCTGGAGTTATAAGACTACACACACCTGCCCAAGAAGACTCAGCAAAGGATGCACTTTCTCTACTGATTCTCAAAATCTACCAAGGTACTACTGAGAGGATATTCACAAACTCCCTCACAATTTTGTACAGATTGCAGTGGAACAGACCGGAAGACTCTGCAACATGTGGAAAACATAGCCTCGAGGAATCCACCTAAATTTTAAGCTTAAAAAATGCATAGATTGGATTTTTGAAGGCTAAATCTGGGCTACACTGCAATATTGAAGTTCGGTTTTGGAGCTAGAGCAGAAGAGAAACATATTCTTCCCCTTCACTCTAAAATGAGAAACCAACAATCAAATTATTGGGTCTTTAAGAACAAAGACCTGAGAAAACTTAGCCTGGCCATTGCGCACACAATTCTGCTCAATTCTCATCTCCCTTCAGTCCTCCATCTGAGATTTCTCACACTGAATTTGATTCCTCTGGTAGAATTTCAACCGGGACGATCAGTGAACAAAAGGAGGGGTTGTGAATGATTATGTACATGTTTTAGAATTGTAGTCTGTGTTGAGCTTTAGTAATTGAAGCAGAGAAAGTGAAAGAAGCAATTCAGTCCATGTTGGTCACACTTGCAAATATTGAACAATTAAAGTTGGACCAATATGAATGTTTAAGGCATTTTATTGCTGGCAAAAGATATAGTTTGACTCAATACTTCTCTCTTCGCAGTGGGGAATAGTTGTTTACAGCACACACAATTTCACAGAGCTGGATATATATCTCAACCAAACATTAGCAAATCTGACACTGACATGAAGCAAAGCATAGAACAAGGGGCTGGTTTCCTATCAGGATAGTGGAAACTGGTTTTCAATGCAAAAGAAGAATTATGGTGCTACAGCATACCTCTGTCTGAAACATGGTTATTTTTGTGGTTAGGGAGGAATGATTTTGGTGTGTTGAAACCCAACCGAAGACTTCCTCATAGTATACAAGCAACACAAAGCTTTACATAAGGTCTTCTACCCATTTACTAATTTGATGAAACCACTAAATTTTTTAAGTTGTATGTATATGTTCTTGCTATATCTCAGCGCAGCTATGCTTAGGACATGTGTGAATGATTGACCTATTATGAGAGTCTGAATGTCTTTCTTTTTTTCCACCCTTAAGGCCAGTCTAGACTATTTTCAAGTAGAAGTTCAGCAGTCTAAATCACTCTCCAAACTGTCACTCCATCTTAAAAGTAAAAACTGTGCTGACAGAAATATCCAAGAACAGAAAACAATCCTTACCTTTTGTGCAGGCACAAAGGCGGTCTGTTCCAGAACAGTATGTCACAGAGACAAATGGGTCAGTTTCCTCAGCTGACCCATCCTTTTTGGGTGGTTCCACCTTCGCCAGAACTTCCAAAGTGGATAGGTCCAATATCATGATAAAGCCAGCCTGTGTGGTGACCACCAGGTGTCCTAGACCTGCCATTTCTGCCTTCTTGCATTCCTTGTGGCTGTAGGCAGAGGTGGAAGGACTGGTGATGTTACCAGCACTCCCAGTTGTGCCCGCTTCACATGCAGTCTCAATTTCTGCCCCCGGCCCAGAAAAACCGTTTTTTGAAGATGAAAGAAGTGATTCTTCAGAGGCCTCTTCACTCTCATCTTCTCTGCTATCAAGCACATCCGGGGGGAGCAAAATTAGAGAAGTAATGGCATCACAAGGGTCCCAAATTTGTTGTACTTTGATCGGCTCCTCTTCCAGAGTGACAATCCGGGTGGAGTAGTTGAGCTTGTAAAGTGCGAGATAGCCCCCTCCACTCCCACGACTCTGGGACCTCTCCTGCTGCTGCTGGTGGTTTCCTGGAGGTACTATGAAGGGGGTCTGAGGTGGAGACCCCCCTGGGTGATGGCCTTCCATTCCATTGGCCAACGGGCGAAGGGAGTCTGTTTCACGCTGGCTGCAAAGGGCTGAGTGTAGGCGGTTTAGATTGTTAAGAGCCTCAACTTGGTTTGAAGCACTTAGAGACTCAAAACCGCAAGGCTTCAGACCAACCAAAAGGTGCACTCCGTCCCAGCACGGCATTATGGAGTCCACAAAGAGATTCTCTTCTTCCAGCTGCTTCGGAAGCCTTAAGCACTGTACCAGGGTTCCAGGTCGAGGGGGGTTGGAGACAGTTGCTGCTGCCAGTGTGTTCCATTTGTCCACATGCCCATCTATCCCTGCTAGGTTAGTTGCATCAGCAAACTGCTGGATGTATGTGATGGGAGGGTCTTGAAGAAGTAGTTGCTCATGTGTATCAAACTCCATTTCAATGATTTGTGGCACAGTAAAGCCTTCCTCGTGTAGACCCTTGCTCATTAAATTGTTCATCTGAGCAAATACCTGCCCTGAGGATTTGTCATCCACCTCTCTAATACTATATAGCAGTAGCACAGGTACAGTCCTGCGTACAGCTGGCATAGAGGAGGGACTCAGCAGCTGAGAACCTGCCAAGTTAGAGAAGCCTTGCTCTTGGGTACCAGACTGAGGGTGGCAAGAATCTATCTCCATTGGACCATGTTCCTGTAGAGATGCAGCATGCGGCTCAGCAGCCTGAGTCCTTAGTGGACCATCAGTGGTCCTGCGTGTTGAAGTTGAGGGAGATGGTGGAACAGCCATGGGGGTTATGGAGGCTGAGCGGTAGCTTAAAAGGCCTCCAGCTAGCAAGCAGGGAAAGGGAATGTTGTGGTGGTCAGGCACCTTGTCTTTTGGTTTGGCCTGGCTGTTGGCCTTTGTTTGGTTTAATGAGGGGTTTGCACCAAGCTCCTCCAAGTCCTTGACAGTATCCTCCAAAACACTGGCAACTACTTCCCACTGAAGTTTCTCTGGTTGCTGTAGCACACTGAGCGCTGTCACACTGAGACTCAGGTCCATGCTCTCCCACTGGGATGGCTGACCTGCAACATGATCAATACAGTCGGGAGGTTGTTTAAACTGTATTGTGAGACCTTTGACGTTTGATAATTTAAAATGTTTTTGCTCAGACTCTGGAAAAACGTAGATGTATTTCATGAAGGGTAAGCAGTACCTTAACAACAGTTACTTACCTGTTATCGATTCTGATCGTGAAGGCTCCTCGCTGTCAGAGTCCTCCAGCTGGTCATCACTGAAAAAGTGATTAAGAACATCAGAACAAAAGAGACAAATTCATACCAGTTGTCACTGTGTGTGTGTGTGTGTGTGTGTGTGTGTGTGTGTGTGTGTGTGTGTGTGTGTGTGTGTGTTTTTTACAGTCATTTTAACTTTTAGCTCTTCCTGTGGTTTGTTGAACAATTTCATACCGTTTCATTAGAACCGCTGTTCATTAATAAAAAAAAAAAAAGAAAAAGTACTATTAACATAGGAAAAGCAATGCTAGTGACTAAACGTCCATATTAGATTAACAGTGCTGGTCAGAACTAGTGCAAACATGACAACATTTACCTGAATGTTACTAAAGGTTCAGTATTTTGAATTACAATTTGGGATCAATAAAGTATTTTTTAATTTGAATGTATTATTATGACCGATTATACTCTGACTGGGCTCAACACCAACGGGTTGTAATTAAATAACTTGCAGATCTCCAGGCTATAGCATTTTAAACAACATTTGTTATAACCTCTTCAACTTGACATATTATTTAAATTTTCAATTTTTAAACAGGTATTCAATCTGGCAACATTTATTTGCCTCTGGGTGGTGACTGTGTTATCCATGCTCTGGAAGTTCTCAGTTGGTTTCTCTAAATCAGGAGTGTAAAACTAATTTTAATTTTGAGCCACATAAAGATCACAAATGTCCCCAAAGTGCCAATTGTGGCACAATGTATTGATAAAAATACCTATTAATAGATTTTCTAAACATTTAATAAACAGCTACTGTATGTTTATTAATACATTTTATGAATAGATCTTGAAATTCAATACTGAACATTTTTTTCACATTGCTGTCAGTATAAAAAATATATTTGATTTGATTTTTTAAATTTAAGCACACAACTTTCATCTAGAAAGTTCAATATATGTGGCTCTCCAGAGTCACAAACTTAAGAAAAAATATTTTCTCACCATGCACCTTGAACATGAGATGAACTAAAAAACTATTTGGAAACTCAAAAAACTAATAACCATTATTGATTTTATGAGTAAAAAGTGCAAAGGATGAATGTTGTTTTTCCTTGGAGGTCACAGTGTTTGAAACATAGTCATTTTGTTTTATTTATCCGTTTTATTTACTGCAGTTATGATTTCTTTGACAGAATTGCTTGTGTTATAGATTTATAGAATATAAATAAATAACAAGCAAGCACATGCAAATATGTTAATCTATAAATAAGTGCAGAAAAAATTTGATTTAAGGTACTCGGGCTTAGGCATTACAAAGTCTAATGGCTACAGACAGAAATGATTTCCTGTGTCTAACACAAAATAGAGCCAGTATTACATTATAGACTATCTTATGCCTTACCTGTCACCCTCTAGCTTGGGCAGGTCAGAGCAGGAAGAGGACTCCTCCAACCAAGTGAGAGTGGGCCTTCGAGACTCGGTCAGCGCCTGCTGGCCCTGCTCACCACTGCACAGGATCAGCTGCCGGAGGATGGCCGGGTCGTATGGGTTCACATCAAACTTTAGGTGCACCTGTTGAGCACAAAATTGCTGTCCTAACCAAAGGCCTAACACAGTGAAAATAGGTCAGACGTCAGATTCGTGTATTAACAGCTCTTACCTTCATCATTTTAGAAACATCCCAGATACAGATCTTGCCCCTTTTTGTGGCAGCAGCTAGGAACTGTGGGCAGCTGCCAAATCCGTAGCAGGCGATCTTGTCTGAGCTGTCAGGACTATTGGGGAACTGAGCTGGACTGGTCGCCAGGGTTACCGACAGAGGAACATTTTGAGTGTGCTCTCCTTTCACGAATGGACAGTTGGGAGAATGTCTCTCATGTTCAGACCTGGGGGACACAAGCAAGCGCTGTTAGCAAGTGACGCATCCATAAATGACGACGTTGATACTGTAGCTGGTGGATAACTGCTATTAATATTTGTACTCCACTCACCAGGGTTCATCCGTCGGCTCCCAGCAGACTAGACACACACTGCAGGTGAAACACATAGCTCTGTCATCCCCTGTTGAGGCAGGCTGTGGACAGAAAGATAGAATGGCAATAAAACTTGTAAATATAAAAAATAGAAAGGATATTAACTGATGACTGATGTTTGAATTTAGTGCTGCTACCGACGCCCAACATGCAAAGAGTGGGAGAAGAGAGGCCATGGAACTAACTGAACAAGCAGGAACCAAAATAAAACTCGTCCCAAACTTTGCTTCACTAGTAGAAAAGCTACAAACCTGACTGCATACTTCTGCAAAAGTATGGCTACACTAATTATGTCATTTCGTCCTGATAAATATTCTTTCCTTAATAACTACCCCTGACCCTTGACCTAAACACAAATATATGCATTACCTAATATAATATCATTAAGTGTACCTATCTTATTCAATTTTAATACTTCAGTAATGTGCCATTTTAATTACCGATGCTGCAGATAAAGCATGTTTTTATTGTGTTTACTCTCTGAGACACAGTGCAGATTTAGATTTGAGATTCTATGAATCAGAATTTCAGGGATGACCTGCATCACTCTAGCAGTCCTTAACTACAGTCATTTTCAATAAATTTTAATATTTATGAAAAGTTGATGTATTTCAGTAGCTCACGAGTGAAACATACAGAGTAGTTAGCGGAAAAGCACGATACAAGTTCAGTCCATTTACCATTTTTACCATTATAAGTTTTTCAGTCATATTGTCCAGCCTTAGTGTAGATATATAGACTCATCATCTCAAATACCACCTTGATGCTTTGCATTGTCATTTAGGCAAACAGTCGCTTCACTACATGCTGGTGTTTAGATATGTTAGCATAGTAAAATGTGTCTGCCTGTTACCTGGTGATAAAACCCTGCTTGAGCCATCGGATCAGGCTGAGCCCATCTGTAACCAGCGTGTGGCCATGATGTAAACGTCTCCCGCCTGTTGGCCTCGCTGTACATCAGCGATCTGCGGAAAGCAACGCTTTTTAGAAGCAAACCGTGTTTTGACTGCTGGTCTGGAAATGACCAGTGCATCGGTTTTATTTGCAGAATGTGAAATTTTCTTCATATGTTCAACACTGCCTGAAATACACTGCAAGTTGGAACCATAAACCTGCAGTGTGTAACTTTTAGAGAAAATATGTATTTTTTTACATGTTTGTTGACGCTGTCACCATGTTGTGACAAGACAGATTATCTGTGGGGGGGGAAAAATCTCCCAATGCTAAACAACCAATCAGAGCCAAGACTTAACACAGTCAGTCACAATCTCATGCGGTGCTGCCAGTTTTTCCCTGTCAACAGATGCTGTTGTAAATGCTCAGGCTAGTTAGCATAGCCACCAATGACGGCAGATAAACAGTTTCTCTGTAACTGTAAGTTGCTTCCCCACTATTAGCACTGATTACACAAGGTTGATTGACAGCGCTAAGACCCTCCTCCTGGCTTTGAGGAGATGGATCGCTTTACAGATTCTCTGTCTGGTAACATACCGTCACAATGACGTGACGGTTTTAACAAATATGTAAAAAAAAAAAAAATAAACATTCTTTATAAAAGTTACATTCTGCACCTTTCTGTGTTTATGTGCTACATCAAAAGATTACAGAAAATGTAATTTTTAAACTATGCTTATGTGCTAAATGGAATTCTATGAAAAGTTGAGCATTTAACACCCAAAACAAGCTAATTCCTAGACTCATAAGGTAAAAATATAGTGGCCTAACCTATCTACAGAGCGTCCAGGGCCCACCCCGAGCTCAGGCCTGGCGCTTGACAAGAGGTAGGAGAGCCTGTCCATGATGGAGGAGGCTACAGACAAGGCAGCTACGTTCTGGTTTATCTTCTTCAGCTCGCTGACGATGGCTCCAGCCACTAGCTTCAGCACATGATGGGGGAGATGGAAAGTGACCGTTGCCCACTGTAAAAAAGCAATAGAGAAAATGATAGAGGAAGAAAAACAAGGTGAACAATAACAGTGTTCATAAAATAAAGTTACAACCAGGATCAAAGTTTGATTTATTCAACAAGTTTGTGCACATAAAACAAGAATCAAACTATCAAAATTTAGCAGGTTTAAACAAGAAGAGTGCCTGCTGCAGAGTCCATAGCCTTTCATCATTATTTAGCACTATGATCCTTCAACACCTGCAGTAGCCACACCAATCATACAAATGCAATCTGGGATTGTAAAAACTAGCATTGTTCTTCGACCTTTTGGCCTTTAACTAGACCGAAAAACTTAACACTCAAATTAGGCTCAGTGATTCTTATTCCCTTATTTTATGAGAATATTCTGATACAATATCAAAGAATGTCAGACACCACTGGCCAATTTTTTGCTAAATAAACATGTTCACCATTATATTGGACAGTTTATGACCCAAACTGTATAGGATTAAAACATACTACCTGTGTCTGAATTAAGTTTATACCCACTTAATGTAAAACCATCAGGAGCTTTTCTTTCATATTTTCTGATCATAAACTGAAAATAGTAGTGTGCCGCTCGATCGGCCACCGATCATACTCAGCTGATTTCTGTGACAAAATATGATCGGTGATCACCGATCACTCTCTTTTGTTGCCGATCACAAAAACCGATCACCTGTATCGCATAAGTTACATGCAACTTTTTTTTAAGTTGCATGTAACTTTAAAAAAAAGTTTTAACATATGTACTAAAATTTTTGCTGTCCTACGCGAGACAAAAAATTTGTTGGGCGGGGGAAAAAAAAAAAAAGAAAAAAAATCAAGCTCCTCGTCCTCCTCAGTATATTCTGCAGACTAATATCACTGACAGAAACAACCAATCAGAACCAGTGTAATTAGCCATGCTTACAGGCAGTTTGAATTTAGTAACTTCGGATTGTTTATTTTAATGCAACCTACATTTGATTTTGAAGGAATGTTTCCTTTTTTACTGGATGTTATTTGATATAGGCGGTGTTGCGAGACTCATCTGACTGTGTATACTTTAGGATGTTGAGAGACTTACTGTTAATTATTGTACTACTGATCGCAGGTTTTATAGTTGTCTTTTTGACTGAATACTGCATGTTTTTAGCACCTTTTTGCCTAAATTAGGCGATTGTATGGATCCACTTTGCCAGATCACATAGCAGCATCTATACCTAAAGAGAAAACTTGACAGCCAATCCATGTGATTCGTATTGGTGATCAGTAGCAATTGGCTCTCATAAGTGATCGCAATCAGCAGCAAAAAACCTAATCAGAGCATCCCCACCTGAAAATGTCAATTGTTGCTCTAAGTGTGAATCTACACAGTATTTTAGTTCTCTGTTCTTCCAACAAACTGCAATGTTCATCAATATAGACAACTTTCATTTTTCAAAACCCAACACATCAGGATAGATGCTTTGTTTCAGAGCATGCTCATACCACCACTGCTGCTGCTACAGGTGAATCAGCTACAGTGTTTTGTCACATCAGCATTCGTCTGTAAAACAACCAACTCAAAAAATATCACAAAAAACAAAGATCCCACAAAAATGTAGTTTCTTTGCAAAATCCTCCTCTCTCATTACAATCAAACTTCCCTCAAGTGATGACCCACCAGCCTGGGTTGCCAGGAGACAGCTGCTCTGTTAGATCCTGGTCTGTCTCCTCCAAACAAACTTTGCATTACCCTGGCTGTTGTTAACCTCATTGCTTATTTTTATTTATTTATTTTTTTTAACAAAAAGTTATTATACTGCTGATATGCTACATCTGAGCTCTCCTCTTTCTGCTATTCTGCCCCCCAGTGGTGACGATAAGGGGAGTTTTAAACCACTTTGGTTTCCCTTCATTTATTTGTTTCATTTTTCTTCAAAACCAGCCCACTAGCGGTTTAGCTGGTGTCATAGTCTCATTCATTTGTCAAAAATACAAAAAGTCTTGAAAGAGGTTCGAGAAAAGGCCTTCAAGTTACAAGGGAAATAAATTGTTGAACTCATAGTTTTATATGCACTTTTATATGAAGGATTTTCACAAGTCTTTATCTGAGATGCCAATAAATGTGACCAACACTGCAACATGTTTAGCAGAAATTTGCTGCATTGTCTCTTTATACCACACTCTGTTCTCATTAGCTTACCTTAGCTACTTTATGATTGGCCGCAGTCTCATGTGAGGTATTCTTCAAACCTTCTTTGAGCTGGCTGATGAAGAGTTCATACCCCTCAGTGCTGGACACATCGATCTTCTCCTGACACGCAGACAGCATTTGCTGCGCCTAAATAAACAAAAACATTTCTGTTAGGAAAAAAGCCTGCCCTGTTTTCTCATGAAGTCCAAGTTCTTGTAGGGAACTGAAATCACAGTAAACACATCTAAATAAATCGTGTGAAATTATCTAAGAATTTGACTTCAATTTGTACTGGTTATAATCTGAGCTACTTGCTCTTCCAGTATTGATGCATCATAATGGATTGTCACTGCATGTTATGCCAATAAACGATATTCAGCTAAAAGGCCTTAAAAGAGGTGAATATGTTTATAAACCCTAATGGAATACAATATCTTACATATTGGATTTAAGACAGAGATGACTTATTTTCAGCCTCTTTCAGTGAGGGTAAAAAAACCCAACTTCCTCTTGAATCTCTGTTCTTTAAAAAAAATGCTACTACAATGCAGATGTAGTCTGCTTCCCTTCAGAAGGATGTTTCTGCTCTGAGATTCAATGTTTCTCCTACAAATAACCTTTCAATCGTTCATATTTCTTGATAATCAGGCATCAGTTAAGCCCAATAATTGAATAAATGTATCTGGTAAAACATTTCTCACTTCAAAAGACAGAACTCTAAGATCAACATGTTTACAAACACATGATAAGCGTCAAACTTCCAGGTACAACAACAACATCAAGTACTTCCTGTCTGAACATGACAGTGCAGCCTCACCTCTGTGACCGGCAGCTCCAGCTGAACCACGTCCTCCGGCTTGGCCACCGGCGGCTGCAGGGCCGTGTCCAAGAGCAGAATGCCATTCAGGTCCTTCCTGCACCCCACGGCGTAGTCATCCACAAAAAGCACCTTGTCGACTGCAGGGAAGTACTGGCACCTGACGCGGCCGCCTGGTTTAGCTAGCACATAACGACAGGATAACATTAATCAGTTAGCTTTCAGATCTAACTGGAAGCTCCGATCCACCACCTCAGAGATAAACTGAGTCACCTTAGAGGGGCTGTTTTGCTTTATAGATAGACTACGACATTTTCACAAAAATATGTTCTTACCATAGTTATTAAAACTGCCACCATGTCCTGTGGACAGTATGGTATGAGACACATCAGGGTTTCTCTAGGGCTTACGGTTTTCTGTCAAGGTGAACTGGCATCAGAGGGTAACCTCAGGCTCCCAGCCATTCATTTTCATCCTTTTCTCAAAAATTTCAGAGCTCAGCGCACACCGTCTCTCACTCATCTGTGCTATTACTGTGAGAGAGGTACAGATGCATCGCGGTACTATCGGAGATGAGAAATAGTCCTCTCACATGCGTCAAACGGTTTTTGAATACCTCTCACAGTTCCTGAACGGGAGCCAGTTGTTTGGACTGCTTTTTTTAGAAAAACTGACTGGGTGTCTCACAAAGACAGAATACTTTCTCCACCTTGAGCTCCTCTTTAGAACTTCAGTGATGGCGGAACGCTCAGTTGCTACAGAAGAGGGCTGAGTTGGCCTTTAGAACTACAGAGACGGTACTGACAATCACTTTGGACTGTCAAAATAGGAGCAACACATTCTCTACAAAATAAAAGCCTTCACATTTTCCACAGCAGGTAATTGCTGTTTTGGACATTATCTAACTGGTTTCACCAAGCTACTGTTAAACAGGGGATTAGTGTGGCCAATTAAAATGAAGCTTACTGAAAATTTCAAAATAAAAGACTCATAAAAGCCTTAGTGCACCGACTTACTCCATTAACATACTAAGTGGAGTAAGTCCATATTAGTCAAAATGCTTATGATTCTCCACATGCTACTGACTACATTTTACCTTCATAACCCTGATAAGCCAATCTCTCTGGAAAACCAGAGTTAAAGATTTATTAAAGCCATCGGAGATATAAAAAGGCCAAGTGTTTAAAGAACAGAGTCAGAAATAACATCTACGTTTTCAGTGGACAATGAGTTCAGCTGTAAGCAGGACTGACTGAAGGTAATTTCAAAAGAAAGTCAGTTTCTCTTAGTCCGATGCTAATTAGACATTTTATTCTCATTGAAGTGTGCCATTTTTACTGTTTGTTTAATGTTTGACAGATCAAAAACCAAACTAAGATCATGATGACGTATGATCTGAAAACGTCAGCGTTTTAAATCCAAACTGTTAAAACTTTATTGTAACATTTTAAATGTCTTTAATGAGATCCCAGAGTTGTTTTAATAAAGTGCATACAGTAGTGCTTTTCCTCCTCCACCTGTTGCTGCAAACAGCACATAAAAGTTTCGAGTGGTAAGAGTAGAGGCAGTCTGCAGGCTCGTTAACAGGTTATACAACTATTAATAACATCAGCTTTTTCAATGATCCAATTAACATGAACCAAAACAGGTTCTGACCAATGAGCAAATTTACATGAAAAACTCCTGATGAACATCGAGGCAGGTTTTTCTTTTATCTGATTTACAACTGCATGAATCTATTAGAAAGAAAAAAAAGTAAAATATCAACAGCTGGTGGAAATGCTTTGTAAAACAACTGTGGATATTATTTTGTAAAACTGGAACATAGAGAGAACTCTGGATGGAACATTGTCAAATAGAGCTAAATGGATTTTTCACTGAATTCTCCCTCTATAAGATTACATCAACATGTATGTTTTTTCTTAAAACATAGGAAAAGTTTCTATTCCATGTTCCCCCCCTTCTCAAACTACTTTATTCAATAATATTTGTGAACACAATATTTAAGGTCAACACAGAGCAGTTTTTGACCCAATTAGACCACAGAGTTAATGTTCAGCATAATTTCAACACAAATTCTCAATACTTGACTGTATTCTAACATCTCCTACTGGAATTAACTCTGAAAGTACGCACTAACTGCCTGGAGGACATCAGCTGATGAATATGCTGAAAATTTTGAATATATCACTTATTACATAGTTCAACATTTTCATTTAAAGACTTTGTTAATAAACAATTTGCCTCTTAAAATTAGGATATGAATCTAAAATCAGTTTTAGGTTCATGTTACTAAAGGTGTTGTAGCTTAGGTTCATGTTACAACATTTTGTGAGAGAAAGCGTCCAGAAAAGTTTAATCTAAAGCTGTAGAAGGTTGTTATTATTGCTATCTTGGACAAGAAACCATAACAGGAGAAATGATCTTTTCTCACCTTTGCAATCATTCAAGGGTGCCTTGTCATTGAAACACTGGCTCAAGTTTTGATTTGTCTGCCATATTTCCACCTCTCACAGCTTTTCATCAACGTTCACCAGATACAGAACTTAACTTAAAAAAAATACTTCCGACTTTTACAGTAAAAAAACCATCTGCAGGTTTATGAACATGTAATCATGGTTGTCTTATCAAACTGAGAAATCAACTTGTCAATAACGCTTTTCATCACACTTCAAACATATATAAAATAAAAGACTAGACATACCAAACATTTGCTTTCGCAGGAATGACCAATCAGATGACATATGATTTATGAAATATACAGTTTTAAAAGCTAAACCAAATCCATAATGTGCTCTGATTAAATAAAGTTCCTGTATTTTACTATAGGAGTTCATAACCTGTTAAAATGCTATTGGGCATAATTTCAGACAGTAACTACAGAAAACAAAAAATGATGGACACGGTTTCTGATCGGATCGGATCTCAACAAAAACGTGTTAACATTAAGTGTTGGTAATCTCAGTGCTGGCATTCAGTCTTCGATCGGTCACAGGCTTAAATGCTAAGTTATAGCAGGAACAGCTTCCCATTTATTATTTTACAGTGATGTTACAGTCCACCATTGTGTGACTGTAACATCGGAATCACGCTGGTAGTTTCTACTGACTCTCGCCGGTGAGTTGTGAAGTTATGCGGCTGACGAGTAGCAAAATACATTAGCGGCTAAAAGCATTACCACTTTCCTAAACTAAACCAAATTCAGACAGCCTACAGTTTCCATTTATTCATTATTAAGCGACTGCCAATGTTTACATCTGGACCCATTTTCCTAACCACAGGCCGCGTGTGACGGGCAGAACTTTAGAAGATTGCCCGGTTAGTTAGCGCTGTGCAAAGTCCTACAGCTAGCCATTAGCTACAGTCAAAGGTGTCATGTTGAGTCTATAGAGACAAATAGTGAATGCCATTCACCAAAGACGGACGTTAATGATAAGAGAATCGTTCCTATGTCAAGATACTGAGGATGCTTTGTTTTACGCCGCCAGAACAGTCTGTAACAATCCCAGCTGTCAAAAACCCAACAGGCCACTTGTATGGCTGCCGGGAGCAGCTAACACACCAGGGTGCTGGTCCCTACACAGTCTGTTGACAAATTGTATTTGGCTTGTCAAAACTGAAAGTGTTGTTGTCAGGGCTTGACAGAGAACTCCGGTACTTACCGTGCAGTGCTGAAGCCTGAAGAATGGCCCCTGAAGTTCCGTCTATCACTTTAATGCTTCCCCGGCTGGTAACGGCTAAGATAGCGTTGAGGGCCGGGTGGTAGGAAAGACTTCGCAGGCCTTCCTCGTCGCAACGCAGGCAACCGTCTCTCACTACAATCCAGTCTGAGGAGGTGGACGAGCCCGGCGAGGCCGCGGCCGCCATCTTTCCTATTTTTTCCCCTTCCTCCTCTTTTTGGTTTGTTAGAACCTGACGATAAACTTAAATTGAATTCATCTAAGGGGCAGATTCCGAATTGCCACTCCCCAGCCTTCTGCGGCTTCTTCTCCGCCCGTCACAGCCGCGGTGGCTATTCACCATCAGCGCTGAGGAACTCCAGGCTAGGCTCTGTCACTCACACCATAGGAACACGGAGCTAGCGTACCGCTTGAATACATCTCGCGAGAACATCAAAAGTAAACGAGAACAGCCATAGAGAGAACAGCTGATGAACAAAATAAATGTTGTACATTTTTGCTTGTAAATTTTTATTACTGCGCAAGTAAATAATTATTACCTCCATGCATTATATTATTTTTTAATTGCCTTTAACACTAGTCATTGTGTATTTTCACATTTATGCCACTGTTATATCACATAACATACTTTTATCAATATACTAATGTGTTCATGGATCATAATTGTATCTTAGCAAAACTGATAGAACATCTTTTATGCCATGCTTACTTGTTTTTTATTACATGTGAAAACTCTCAGCAACATGAAATTCACATACCCTGAACTAACCCCCTGACATAAACCTGTTTTCCCCTCGTGCAAAATATTCCAAGAAAAGTTGGAGCTATTACAAGTGCGGTGACATTTTCAACTTTGTGGATCATGAAAGCTCATAAAATTCATTTTTATCTCTACATTTAGTTCTTGGAAATCCCATTTTTTTATAATTCCCTCAAACATTACTTCATTTTTCTATCTACTTATGCTGTGTGTCCCCAAAAACTGACACGTAATCTAGCAATAATTATTTGTGTATTATTGTGTGCTAACAATGTCTTTCATCTGTTTTAAAGTACATTTCATTACAAACCAGTCTAACCTGGAGCACATTTTACTACATTATGAGCAAATTGATTTAGTAGGGAACAGAGAATCTCTTAAACTGTTTCCTCCATATCACAAAGTATGTTTTAGAAATGTCATATGCTTCAGTGATCATTTTCTATTTTATTTAATAACTACAGAACTGCCATATTTTACAACAATTTCATTCATTTATTTAAAATTTTTCTTTAGTTTCTGAAAGGAATGTTAGTTGTTTAGCATAAATAACTTAGAGACCAGTCAACAAATACAAGATGATTAATTCACAAAGTACCCATTTCTTTTCTGTAACTATTTGTAAGGTGATTTTCTATTTTGATAGAGTTGACAAAGGAAAAACAAGGCACCTCATTAATGGACGTTTGCCATAACAGAACAGAGTGTATATTAGTGAGGAATCTACAGTGTTGCAGTCTCTTACTCGTCTTTTCCTCCACCGCACTGTATGCACAAAAATATTTGTTAAACATTGAGTGGATTGACTAAAAAGGTTATAATCCAGGAAATGATGTCCAGATTCACAAACTACAACCAACTCCAGGCATATGGGGACAGTAGAGCACCTATGATATAGACACCTGCAGAACAAGGTACAAGCTGCAAAATCTGATTCATTTTATTGAACAAAGAAAAGGGCAAAACTATTTACAGTCATATTCCCAATGTCCTCACTGCCTAGAATTGTACAGTTAAAAAAAACAAAAAAAAACAAATACGTCTTAAAAAAAGACCTCCTGGGTTTAGTTGTTTGATGCCCCTAACATGACTCAGGGTCACTGTCCATGGCCATAAGGTCTGTAGTTCTGATTCATCCAGTCACACACCGGTATACAGTGACAGGAAGTAGATATACAATAGGAAAATGGGATATATGAGAAGGGGCTTCTTAGTTTTAAATTCATCTCCGACGAGGAGTGAAGCAGCACTGTAGGCAGCCCAGAACACACCAAAGAGCTGGAAAGGAAACACATGACAAGAACATCATTTTGAAGTAATCACTACCAGATTAAGAACCCAACAATATAACAGTTTCTACAGTGCTTAAGATCAAACTCATTTATCAACAATATGTGTAAGGATTATATTCATGGAAAAAAGTTGGCCTCTTCCTTAACTGACATCAAACATCCCATTTATGGTGCAAATCTCCCAAATCCTATTTATGTAAAACATACGTTTGCCTATGCAGTGTTGAATAAGCTCAGCATAGAGTCAAATATTCTTACTCAAAATGAAAACCTCTAAATGGTTTGTTTCACCATTTAAAGCCACAACAGCAGTGGCACAAGACAATGAAGGATTTAACAAACTTCCTTTGATGGATAGGACTTCTTCAAGGATTGCATTATAATTGTCAGTCTAAAATAATCTTCAATCCTCACAGTATTTTTCTAGCTTGATGTTTAAACTGTTTTAATAGCCCATCTGTCGGGCTAGATTTACATTCTTCAGTTAAAGAATGGTTTCTGAAGTGGAGAAATGCTCCAAGTTAAATAGAAGAAAATTGATCCACTAATACGTCTAATGGTAAAAAAAAAAAAAAGAAGATCCAATTAACACTCTGATTAAGAGTCTTTAATAAAATAGAACTTACTTTGGCTAACATGGACACCACTTCAAACCCTCCAATCACTAAAAGCAGAGGGGTTATGACAATGAGAGGAAGAAGAGAATATCCAATCACTCCAAGAACTTGGCCATAAGAAACCTACACAGGAGACAAAAAGAGTGCTCAGAAAAACAACGACCTTATTTTGGCAAATAAAGAGAACTTAAAACTCGCCGATTGGTTGCGGTTGTGTTGTGATGGGGGCGGGACCTACCTCACCACCAAGGACACGAGCAAGCAGGAAGATGGTAAGTGATCCGAATATCCAGATGGTGATGATCCAAGATACAACCTACATGTGTAAGAGACAACACAGTCCAAAGTTAAAGCTTGGACAATGACCTTTGACCCCAGAATGCTTTATTTTGATCTTGCTTTCAAAAACTGGGGAATAACCCATGTGAATCCTCCATGACCAAGTTTTCTCCCATGTGCACGCCCATTACCCTCTTAACAATCAATCAAGTTTATTTGAATAGGAGATTTCAGCAACAAGGCAGTTAAAAGTGCTTTACATCATAAAAACATAAAAATACAAAGTTATAAAAACAACATATACTCAACAGTTGAGAAACCAGTGACAAACGTTACATTTTGATTAGTGCCATCATCATTAACGTCTAATATATCGGTCAACGTTCCACATATTATAGTTCAAAAGCAACTCTAAACAGGTGGGTTTCAAGACTTTCTTTAAAGGAACAGAACATTACAATATGATGACTGGCTATTTCTTTTGCTTGTCTTGTGCCTGTGTAGGAGTGGTCTAGGGTTTACCCCACTCAACACAGGAAATTATCACTAGTGTAAACAGATGATGCTTCAAGTAATCATCCCGAGCAACCAGTTGTGTTCATCCGTATTCTGCTCACCCTGAACTGCCCGTAGATTGAGATCATGGAGAAAAGGAGCACAACAGCCAGAGGGCCCCAGAAATCTGGGTTGTCTCGAACTACTTGTCGGTTGTAACCCAGAGACGGCATGGGCATCAGCACGCAGCGGACCTTATAGTAGATGTCCTTCAGGTCAATGTCCAGCTCCTCCCTGCTCACACAGGAGATGAGACAAGGATAATTGAATATTTGCCCTGACACTGGCTGAAGGTCAGATTCATGTAACAAACAGGAATACAATGTAAATAACCATGCTTCAGTCAAATTTAAATTGGCATTACCTGGTCTTTCTCACACTGAGGTGTAAAGTAGGGAAAATAACTCAACAAAAGATCAATAATTCCTTCCTTCTGGTACCTGATGCATGGCGTCAGATGTAAACAATCTGTTCATTATTGAATGAATAATGAAAGGAACTAATACAAGCAGCCCTTTCCTTCAGAATGTAAAAATCAAATAACAATTAAAAAATTTCTAAAATAACATCCAACCATGCTCGATAAAAAAGGAATGGCCTACTTATAACAAGGCAGCATCGACACTTCTTGAAAGAACAGATTTGTCTTTTTCCCCCAAACTTATTTGCTACAAATTCTAAGACTACCTAAAATACACTCTTACAGAAGAGGCTTGCTCTCCTCATTGTCATCTTCTTCCACTTCTAGCAGCCAGCCGTAGCCTCGCTGCCTCAGGAAGGTGGTGGCGTATGGATCCCTGCCTCCTTCACTGGCCATGTTCAGTTTAACATCAGGGGCGCTGATGGTTCCACTGAGGTCTGTGGATCACATAGATGATTTCAGGCTGACGGTACCTTTTATAAACAATAAAAGCAGCAGCAGAATGTGGAACAAAAACGTGATATTTCTAAATTAAACACAATCAACGTAAATGGGTAGGAAGGAAAAGCTAAACAACCAGGTGTTCAGATGATAATATAACATATTATTATTATAAAATCCAGTAGTTGGCTTTTACTGTGAATTTTTTTCTATTTGAAAAATTCTAAAGTATTCAAAATATAATTTAGGTTATAATACCGCTTTTGTTTAGTGGTATTGTTTTTTTAATCTACCATTTCAGATCCTTTGCAAAGATGTATGTCAAACTGCAAAGATGCTTTTAATCCACATAGACAAATTATGATCAGTTTAGCTCAATACTTAGTTTACTGGGCATTGCTGAAGGTCCATGTGCTAGTGTCCTGACATTAAGGACATCATTAAGGACATCATTTACATCATCTCTCTCATTTGTGCCTGAGTCACAGTATGGAATGAACTGGGACTGAAGGAGGAACGTGGCATTGTGGAAAAATCTTATCTAAGGTTTCTTCAGAATGGCCCTCTGTGAAACGCCACTTTGCTGAAACAACTACTGAAGGAAAAATAAACACGGAAACAGGCATTACAAAAGAAATTTGCTGAAATAAATTAAATCTGCGCACAGAAAATTTATTTGGTTCTCATTTGTCTTTCATATATTTTTTCTCCTTTTACACATATATTTTTAAGATTTATTTTTAAAGAACAGTAATTTATTTATGACTCCTGAACCCTAATATAAGACGCTAGCTAAACCGGAAATTCATCCCGTCACTAAGCGATAGGTAAACAAGTGGAAGTTAGATTTGAGTCGACAGAGCCAGAACTATATGGCTCCAAGCAGCCACGAAAAGCCCCCTTTTAATGGAGTGTTAACATAAACAATATACAACTAAATATCATGTCAGGCTCTTTGTTACCTACATGTTTTCCTTCCGTCCTATATGTGTCTAACAAAGCTAACACACGCTTCCACATATAAAAACAATCTGATACAAGTAGCAGAGGAAACCAGCGAATGATTTTCGCTGCAATAGTCTACATAAAACAGCGAAATAAGTAGACTGCTGCTGGACATGTACTGTATCACTCTTTGGGGCCTGCTAGCTTTGCGCTGCAGCAATTAGCATACCTTCAGCTTCTGAAGAGGAGACGAACGTGAAATCTCCGTTGGTGGGAGAGAACTGCATGGTTGCTATCCTATTAAAGCCTCACCTATGAAGTCCAGGACAAATACATTTAATTAAGCGGTAGGTAAAATATACTGTGTCACGGAAATAAAGCTGTCACTAGCCACAGCTCAACTGTAAAGTTTAACTAACGCATTTTGTTTGCTTTCTGTCTCACTGTGGGGAAAGAAACCGGAAGTGCGAAGGAAGCTGGAAACCAGACACGTCGTACGATGCGTTCACGTCATCTTCTCGTGCTGGGAAATGCGAAATGCAGCATGAAAACCCAAGATTTATAAACTAACAGCAGTATTTTAAAGTATATTTTCTGAGTTCCAGGGAGCCAGTGTATGACATTAGAACTGGGGTGATGTGCTCTACCTTCCTGGTTTTTGTGAGAACGTGAGCAGCGGATCAGCTGTAATTGATTTTTTTAGGCAAACTTGTGAGGACACTGTTGGAGTAATCAAAGTGACTAAACATAAACACATGGATTAGTTTCTCTGTATCTTGCCTTTAATCCTGGAAATGTTCTTCAGGTAATAGAAGGCTGACTTTGTAACTATGTTTATGTGGCTCTGGAGATTCAGGTCTGAGCCCATCACTGTGCTTACTCTAGTCTAGACCATTCCTCTTTAGGTCCAAAGATAACTTGTGTTTCTGTTCAGCTGGAGAAAGTTATAGCACATCCATGCATTGATTTGTTCTAAAAATCTGTACAGTGTATGGATGGGTTAAGAATCACCTGGTGACACCATGATGTAGAGCTGTGATCATCTGTGTAGGTATGATAGCTAGTCTTTGCCTGTTACGACCTAAACTAGTGGGAGCATTACAGATATTTAATAGGAGGGCACCCAAGATTAAGCTCTCTGTCCGCTTTGATGAAAAGTTACCTATTGAAACAAATAAATCCCTGTTCTTGATGTAAGATTCAAACCTTTTACCAACCAAGTACTGGACCAGAGAGTCCTACCCAACTCTCCAATTGTTTCAACAATATGTTGTGGTGAACAGTGTCAAAAGTTCCACTGAGGGTCAACAAAACCAGCACTGTGGTTCTTCCACAGTCTGTATTTATGTGGATGTTATTGAACACTTTGACGAAAACAGTCTCAGTACCATGGTGAGCATGGAAACCAGACTGAAAGGTATCAAAGTGATTGCTTGCGGAAGGAAGATATTTAACTTTTGAAACACTGTTTTTTTTTTTTTTTTTTTTTTTAAAGAATTTTGCTGATGTGACCTTGGGTACAGCTTTAGATCCTCTTCTTACCAGATCACTCAGATAAGTTTGTAAAAATGGACAGAGGCACTGCTGCAGATTACAAACAGTTTATTGAATTCACAAATGTTTCATGTGCAATAATAGTCAATTTATTTTTATTATACCAAATGACCACACTAAAGGTGGAAGTCTATGCTGGCCCTGGGATCCTTAAAGCTGAAAAATAATTAAAACTAGATAAAAATTTGACTGTTTGGGGGAGAAGTAAGAAAACAAAAATACAACTAAATACACCTAAGTGTTCCCCAACAAAAGCACACTCACACAAAAACCCCTAGTGAATACAAAGGAAAAAGAAAAAAAAGAAACTCCCCTTCCACTAGTCTCCTCAATATAAATAAAACAGTCTAGGACCCAGGGACAGCATAGGTCCCAGTTTAAAACAAGTCAGCAGGCTACATAGAAAGTCCCTTTCTCAAAACAAACCCCCATAAAAGAAAAGTTATTTTTAATCAACAATAAACATCTAAAAATGACTGAAACAAAAGAAAAATTGAAATCAAAACAAATCAAAAACTGAAACAGTAGCAGGCCAACCTTCTCTAAAGTGAAACCAGCAAATGTTGCTCTTGACGTCACTCTCTAAAGTGCGTTTCCTGTGCACAAGTTCTCAGCCTGCATCCGATAATCTCAGCGAGCTACCTGCTTTTAAATGCAAATGCTGATTACCTGTCTCCCTAACAAGCCAGCTGCGCTCTGTCACAGCATCTTCCATATATGGGCAAGAGGAAGAGGGCGCAGCAGCACACATTCGGGGGAGACAATATGCCCCGGCTACACTGACAAATTGAAGGTTGGAGAAAACTTAGATGGTGACCAAGTCATGCTTCATGTGACAGTTTGTCTATAGAAAAAAATGGTCAGTTTACGCCAATATAACTTTACATAGAATGAAAATTTTTTTTATGCAAACTATCACTGTCAAAATAAAAATAAATATTGCTTCATTTCCTAGGAAGTTAGAAAAGATGACACAGTGCTAAAATTGTGTCAATGAAAACTTGTTCACCATGCCAACTAAGCTACAACACTAGATTTTTTTCTTGATTTTTTCTTGCTATTAATAATTTCCGGGGAGCGGGGGTTGTTTGTTTGTTTGTCTTTTTTTTTAAAAACACTCATCCATTGTAATCTGTTGACTGAACTTGCAGTATTTAAATGTGGCCACTTGTTAATGCTGTTGCAACCTCAGGACCAGATTTTAAATCCTGGATACAGAGGTTCAGTGAATGCAGTGTTAAATGTGTGCAGGTGAACCAGTGAGTCAGAGACTCTGTAGAAGGACAGTATGCCAGCAAGACAGTCCATATCCGCTGCTGGTCTGTTAGAAACTGAGGAGGAGGAGATGGGTCCTTTTCTGTTATTGTGACAGAAAGCATAACATCAGAACACTCTAGACTCCAGGTTTGAGTGTTCAGCCCAAACACACAATCATGACCGTCTCCTTTCCGACTGATTCCTCCATAGCTCACTGAAATACAAATGTATCCTCTCCACTCCACCCCCAGTAACAGCAACCAGTCAGGCCAGTTCTGCACAGCAGCTGAGGCCAGTAATCAAATATATCTGCATGATCCAGGATATGACAGGAGCTCTTCCACGAATATTATCTTCCTGTTGCTGTCAGACAGTTTGAGTTTTCTGTTCACTGTATTTGTATTGATGGTGAGTTGACAGGACTCTAACAGGAAGAACAAACACAATCCAGCTGCAGTCATCAATCACTCGTTTACAGTTGGATGATGACTCCCAATGAGTGATGGGACAGTTTGCAGATGGTCCAGTGTGATGGTCCAGTGTGATACATGTATCAGAACAGCTGATACAAGTATCATCTGTGCTTTCATGTATCAAATGATTGATACATGAAATCACTCTTGATTGTCTGCCCCTTATCTCTGCTCTCCATCTCTGAATTTCCTCCTAAGGTACTCCACTCTTTGTGGGTCAGCGAATCCTCAGTTTTCCTAAATTTGGGATTTTTCCATGTACCGGTAATATTTTCTGTTATAATAATAACTTTTAAAGTGTCAGTTCTTAGTTTTGTCTGGAATAATCTGTATTTCTGTCTTCTGAAATAATCTGTCTTTGGTGTCCATTTCTGTTTTGGGAAAGCTTGGGAAGAGTTCTTTTCAAATCTTATGTTTACTTTATTGAATATCCTTGGCTGCAGATCTGGGATACATCATGTTACATCACTGAGCAAACAGATAATGTGGTACGTGGTCATGTTTTGCAGACCACTTCATCCAGCCAAACCTTACCCCATGTTCTCCATTCCATATCCACTAGTGTGAAGAGTTGATGCCCACTTTGATGGAAACATCATTATTATTATAATTTTTTGTCTAAGAGAAACATTTTTGCTGTGGAACAATGTAAAAAAAATCCACAATATGATTGTCCACTTTCCAGTCCATATCAGATAAGTTCTAGCCCAGAAAAGATGGTGGCTTTTCTCAGTGTTGTGAATGCAAGGCTTTCACTTTACATAGTAGAGTTTTAACTTGCACTTGTAGACGTAGCGATTAACTGTGTTCACAGTCAACTTATAATAGTTGCCAGACAGTGGTCATTGGGAAATGTAGTTTAAGACCACTGTGTATACCCAATCATGACACACACCTGGTTCCAATTAATCTGTAAAATGTTTCAAGAAAGTGTTTTTGAGGATTCCACAACTTTCCCAGTCTTTTGCCGTCCCTGTCTCAATTTTTTGGAATGCGTTTCAGGCATCAAATTCCAAATGAGTGAATATTTGCAAAACTACCATGTAATTTATCCACTTGAACCTTGAATATCTTGGCTTGGCTTGTAGAGTATTCAGTTGAATATAAGTTGAAAAGAATTAACTTTCCTGTCTGGAATATTCCCAGTGCTACACATTCAGTAAACACCTTCCCACTAGTCCTTCATATTTTAGTCCAGTTTCTAATCCACCAATTCTATTCAGCTTCCAGAAAGCAGGTGAACCTGTGACAAACATTTATTGGTTACACACTGGCACATAATTAAAGCCTATAGAAAATTGATAACTATATGAGAATATGAGAAGGAGAGCTGTGTTTTATTACCAGTAATCTAATCTGTTTGCTTGTTTTGATCATTTCGGACACTTCTTTGTGTGTCAACAACACAAGTATTTTGCGTTACATTTGACTATGAAAACTGATTTATAGATAATATTTGATTGACTGATCGATAATGAAACTCCGAAGAAGGCGAAGGTAGATCCGCTGAAAATCGGGTACCTAATCTTTCAGGCTGCGGACAAACATACTAGACGACAACCACGTCACTGTTGGGCGGCGGCATAACAGCGCGTGCGCATGACGGTCAAGCTTCTTTTTCCACTTCCGTTACCTTTATACTTTCTATTGGATGATTTTCTGCTTGATACGCCTCTTTGTCTTTGTAGCCAATTGTGGTAGCTGTTACTGACTCCGTCTTTTTACCGCTAAAACCAAAACTCGCTCCAGTTTTGCACTGTTAACCCGATCATATTTGTGTGTTTTAGGAACAGAAAGGTAAGTCTGACTTCTTGAAAGGTTTTATTTAGGAATATTAATATTATATTGGTGTCTTACTCAAACAACTGTTGTAACCGCTGCGCAATGTGTAGTCAAACTTTCAACCACAATCGAGTTCACTTCTGACCTGTCAAATACTGCAAAATATTTGAGCTTCTGTGATTAGGTTGTTCCGCAGATGTTTTCCAGACAGACAGTACCTTCCCTGACATATGCTTAGTGTTAGTTTGACCTCCAATTACTTTACTGTATAAGGAGATGGCGAGTAAATAACCAACGAAGCTAACCATTTTACCCGGAATCTGCGTTGTTGACTTCTTGTTCAAGATAATTTTCTCCGTTATTTGCATCATGGACTACGCAGCAGTGGTGTAGTTGGTAGCTATTACAGTGTGTTTGCCCTCTGGAAGAGTCTGACTGTGAATTCCTGCCTTCTCTCCCCCCCAGGTTTGTGATCAGTGTGGTGAAACTGAGAATGGGAATCTCTGGACTGTTGCAGTTTCTCAAAGATGCAGCAGAGCCCGTCAACGTTAAAAAATATAAAGGCCAAACAGTGGCTGTGGACACTTACTGCTGGCTTCATAAAGGATCTTTTTCCTGTGCTGAGAAGCTTGCTAAAGGGGAACCAACTGATCAGTAAGCTCTTCTGTCATTTTCAGGGAAAGAACACATATTCAAACTACATGAAACCTATTGTACTATGTCTTCCCTCTTATTGTTTGTCTTTCTAGGTATGTGTGGTACTGCATGAAGTTTGTGGATATGTTGTTGAATTTCTCAGTTAAACCCATCCTGGTGTTTGATGGACGCAATCTGCCTTCTAAACAGGAAGTGGAAAAGACTCGCAGAGAGTGAGTATTCACCCAAACTGAGCAGTAGTTTGGTGTACATTAAAATACATTCTGACCAGGGCTGCAATATGCAATTTCAATATTGCTTAATTTCACAGTATCTGAGTTAGGATTAACATACATTATCCCCATTTCCTGTCATTCCATAATGTCCCCAGTTCTCTCCTTTCAGCTTCTAAAGTCTATAGTATGTCTGCAGCAAGTGCAGTTAAACTCAACCCAACTGGCCAAAGCTGTTTTTTACAGCATTGCATTCACTGACCATCCTGTTTACTCACGTGTCTCCCAGGCGCAGGGAAGCCAACCTTCAAAAAGGACGACAGCTGCTGCGTGAAGGTAAACTGTCGGAAGCCAGAGACTGCTTCGGACGTTGTGTTAACATCACCCCCGCCATGGCTCATAACCTTATTAAGGTGTGGCTTCTGTCTTGATGTGGCAAAAAACATTTTTAAAGCTTGCACCGACAAAGTGAATGTGCAACCTAGATGACATAGAAATATAGGATAGTCATCCCTGAACACATCAAATTGTTTCATAAAATGTTCCATTATGTTGAGCACCTGACTCTTAGGCATTGCAGACTCTATGTCTTTGTACAGGAATGTAGATGTGCTCTAACATGAGATGCTTTCCTGGTCCAGGCTGCGAGGCAGAGGGGGGTGGACTGCATTGTGGCCCCTTATGAAGCCGATGCTCAGCTAGCCTATCTGACTAAAACTGGGTTCGCTCAGGCTGTCATCACTGAGGACTCTGACCTGTTGGCATTTGGCTGCAAAACCGTAAGTAGAACTTAAGCATTGAGTTCTAAACACTATGGCTGAACAATATGGTCTTCAAGTTTTATCATGATACACATAGGTATTTGCTCACCTATCCAAATTATCGGAATCAGGTGTTCCAAACACTTCCATGGCCACAGGTGTATAAAATGAAGCACCTGGGGATGCAGACAAACATTTGTGAAAGAATGGCTCACTCTCTGGAACTCAGTGAATTCCAGCATGTAACGGTGATAGGATGCAACAAATCCAGTCGTGAAATTTCCTCGCTCGTAAATGTTCCACAGTTAACTGTCAGCTGTATTATGAGAAAATGGAAGTGTTTGGAAACGACAGCAACTCACGTAAACTGAAGGAACGTGGTCAGCGGATGCTGAAGTGCATAATGTGAAGATGTCAGTCAGTACAGACTTCCAAACTTCATGTGGCAACAATAAATCAAAATTCTTATGATATGAAATTTATCTTGATAAATGATAAAACACATTATAAATGATCACCCCTTCAGTGGACATTTATAATAATTCAGAAGTGGAAAAGTCCTCTTCTTAAAATGATAAAGATGGAGCAGGGGATGGATGGATGGACAGGAAACTCAGCTGTATCCAGGGAGGGCTGTGGTCTGTTTGACTAGAAGGATTGTTCCCAGTTTACCAGTCCATCAACATTCTGATCCATGGGCCTCATCATAAAAGAACATGATACTGTCTCTGTAGGATGGCTGGACTCTGCTTTTTGCAATACTCATAAAAGAACTTTGCACTCCCCAGGGGTGGGAATTTATTATATAGCATTTGGTATCAGATTTCTTATCCTAATGAGATTTTGATTTATTTTTGTCACAAAAAGTTAAAATTAATGATGTTTAAAACCCAGTAAAGCTCCATATTTTGGAGATTGTTGTTTGAACTATTTTCTTCCACTGTTTGTTCAAATATGATTTGAAAATATGATTGATTGCAGTTGCTGTATGTATTTTAGTGACACAAATCAAACGTTTTGTGACTGGTGTCCTGAAGCCTATTACAAATGGGAATGTTTTTAAGAGCAGTATTTGTGTTTGTGGGACTATAATTGCTGTGACATGCAGTCACAGTCATACAGTTACGTGAAAAAAAGGAATAAGTAGTTTATCATCACTTTTATTGTTATCACATTACTACCACAAAATATTGTGATAAAACTTTAAGTCCATATTGTCCACCCCTATTACCTACTGGATGTCTTCCCCTGTCATTGTTTTTTGTGACATAGTTAATGTAATTATACTTTTTTGATAAGGATTTAGCAAACCTTCATTCACGTTAAAGCAATAACAAACAGTGTGTGTGGTCGACTTAAATTGTCAGTAATAATTTTGCCCTAATTAAACAAAGTCCCCACCTGCATCACTCAGCTGTGTGAGGGGCTGAACGCGCTTCATCCTTTAATAGCCAAGTCCTCCATGCTCTGCTCAGGCACAGGCCAGAGGAAGAGCTGAGTTTTCAACAGGAGTTTAAATGATTGTGGTCTGAGCGCTGCAGACATGTAGAGGTGAGTTAGTCCATGATACTGGAATCGCTGCAGCTCTGTAGAAACGTTTTCTCGCTGTTGTCTCTGTAGCTATGCGTTCCGTTTATGATTGTGTCTCTAGCATCAGTATAAATAGCACTTCCTATGTCCCAGAGGCCCTTATTCCATCACCACAGATTTCTGCGCTGTACTATTTTTGCCTCATGAAAGCAGCAGAATCGGTTTCATTTGTTAACTTGGAAAGAGTAAGACATGTAAGTCTGCCACCAGATATTCTGATAGGAGAAATATGCCCATAAATGTTAATACTGATGTATAAAACTAAGCTGTACATATCTACACTTTGGAAAGATCGTCAGTGGCTGAAGAAAGCTTTTGGTGTTGAACGACTGCTTGATATTTTCCAGTAAAGGCAATTTCCTTGTATCATTTGTAATTTGATGGATGGGAATATTCTAAAATCCGCTGCAGGATTTTAATGCCAGTCAGCTACTGCCGGGTATTCGCTGCCTGGCAGGAACAACGGCTGACCATCTTCGTCTTCTCCCCTAATATTTTGTAGGTGATTCTCAAAATGGACAAGCAGGGCAATGGAATAGAGATAGATCAGAAGAACCTGGGCCGCTGTCGCTCCCTGGGGGACGTTTTCACAGAGGAGAAGTTTCGCCATATGTGCATCCTCGCTGGCTGTGATTACCTGCCCTCCCTGCATGGAATTGGCCTCGGAAAGGCCTGCAAGCTGCTCCGGCTTGCCAAAGACCCTGACATTCTGAAGGTGTGTGCACAAGCTGATAGCTTCTTTTATTTTTCTCGTGGTTCTAAAAACTGGGGAAAACTAGAAACTTTTGTAAATGTACAATGTGGTAACTAGGGATGAGACAATTACCATTTTCATGATTACTATGACTCTCCTACAGTTTGTAAAACAGTTTCAGATACCCCAAATTCAAAAATCTGAACTTGGTATTAATTATAGACAATAATTAATTTTTAGATGCAGTTTGTCAAGCTGGTTGGTGATTATTGTAGACTTGACTACCGTTAACTATAAATGTCAGTCTTAGGTGATATAAGTATGTGTTAAAATACCAAAACCATCTGTTGCCTCACTTTATTCATTAATTTAATGAAGTTTGTCGCAAGACTGCAGGAAGAATCTAGCCAGGTTTTTGTGCTACATATCTACACATCTGCCTGGTATATTATCCACTAATTTTATCCAGGTTTTCCCCATCTGAAAGCACATGTAGCTTCTCTAGCTTCATCTTCAGTTTCACAAGATGTTAAAGTAGATACTAACCAAAAGTCCAACAAGAAAGTTCCCACTTCTCTGTCTTTAAAACCAGCAGAAATTGACTATTGTAAGTAGTCAGTTTTGTTTCATTGTGATTTTTGTTATGAATCATTTTCATAGCAAGAAATAAACATGATAGGAAAGTGGGGGAAAAAAAATCTCCTGCTGATCCATCCAAACACAAGACGGGGACTTCACTTAACGGGAACTGTTGTGTTGTCTTGAACCATAAACTTTAGGCATGTCATCGTAAGTTATCAAGCAGACGAGATAGCTATTTGTTTGTGGCGTAATGAACGCAAAAAAAAGATGCAGGAAGCTTGAAGCAGCAGCAAAACTGAAGCCTAGAATCTAAATGAATGATTTTTGGAGTAGATTTGAGTGTGAGTTCTTCTCTTCCTACCAGGTGATCAGAAAGATGGGCCAGTACCTGAAAATGAACGTGGTCGTTCCTGAGCAGTACGTTGAAGGATTTGTCAGAGCCAATAACACTTTCCTCTACCAGCTGGTGTTTGATCCTGGCATGAGGAAGGTGGTGCCCCTTAATCCTTACCCTCAACACATCGACCCAGCCTCCCTCAACTACGCTGGAACGTACCCTTTAGTGTTACATCGCACCTCAAAACGTTTCCCCTTTAGTTTTGTCTGGATATATAAGGCATTTTAACTTTCTTCTTCTTTTTCTTGGATAGTATTTATTCCTTAATGGCAATGAATTCAGAAATCTAGGAGATGACAAAGGCTTGGATATGGCCTTGGGAAACGTTGACATCAACACCATGGAGAGGATAGATGACTTCAGTCCAGACAGCCCCCGTCCACAGGTAGCGTTCCTACAGCGAATGATTGTCCCAGTGCAAAAAAACCGAAATCCTCACGTTTAATTTTACTTTGGGAAATATCTTTCTAGGTGTGCAAAGCTCGCAGCAACAGCTGGAGCAGCTGCCCAGCTGTGGCAGGACTCAGCATCTGGAGCAAGAGCTTCACGCCAGGTTCTGCTGCTCCTCCCTGCCCTGACGTTTCCACAGAGAAGCCACCCTCCACCAGGGGGCAGGAGAGAGTCATCAGCCTGGACCACCTGAGACTGCAACACAGAGAGCAGCCACTGAAGAGGCTGAGAGAAGGTAAGCTGGTCCGTACCTGCGCTGTATGGTCTCATTGTGGCCACATACATGTATGTGAAAGATGCTGAGTCAGGGGGAGAAAATGGTCTGGCATACACACTGAGCTGCTGGAAGACAGACCAAATTAATCATCTAGCCGTGCATAAATGAGAGTTATTGTGGTAAGAAGAGTACAAAGTACAGTGCTGCAAGGTGGGCAGCATGGCGCGCCCAGCGTTGCAGCAGGACACATGGCATGCCCCCCAGACCAGAGAATCTGAGGCCATAGGATTAGGCTCCACCCCATGAAACTGCTAGAGCCCCCAGCGGTGGGACCCACCGCTACATGTGTGGGCCAAGAACATGGCCGCTGTTAAAGTTCAGCTCTGTACTGAGATTTATAATACAATAGAGATGGGTGGGGCCAAATGTTTGTCTTCACCTAGAGGGTTATAATACAACAAGGATAGACATAATCAATTGTTTGACTCCACCCAAAAGCTTCTAATGGAGAGCGGCTTGGTGAATGTTTGGCTTCACCCTTAAATGCATAATGCAGTAAGGGTGGGGCTAGCCAAATAATGAAGGGGGAGGTGGGCTTAAGATGGAATGTCAGGGTTTTGTATTTGGATCAGTCAGAGTATTATGATGCAATAGAGACAGGCTGGTGAGGTTTAATGCCCCCACAAATGTAGAATGGATGAAGGATGATGAGGTTAAAATATTTCAGTCAAATGCATGCTGCTGTAGAGACAGGTGGAGTGAAGGATTGTAGAATTTAATGTATGAAATGAAAATCCACGGGAGTAGATGGGTAGTGCCAAATGTTTAATTATACCTTTAAGTGTATAATTGAGTAAATCCGGTTGGGTTTGAAAATTCATAAAGGGGCAGAGTCAGGATTGACTCCATTCGGGCCGGATGTTGCCAAATTTGTCTCAGCCCTGAAATGCATAAAGTAGTAAGAATAGGTTGAGTCAAAGACTCACTTATAGGTGGAGTTAAGGTTGACTAGGGATGGGAGAGTTCAAAGACTCTGGTAGGAATGCAGTCAGGTTTGAAGAGCATGAGGCCACACAGCAGCCTAATGCAACCCAAATCCAATGTTGTTTTTACCCAGATATGACCCATATTCAACTTCTTCATGGTAGTATTCTGATCTTTTTAATCACACCAAAATATCTGACTTGTGCCACTTCCATATCTAAATTGAATACCAGAGCGTCTGCAGTCTGAATGGTCATGTCACATTGTATGACTTTTACATCATAAATCTGCATCAGAAGACGCCAGACGTGGTAAATCTGGACGTAAGCGTTGATGTGTGATCACTTCGTTCTTCTGTGATGCGGGCCGATTTGGGGTTGTAAACCGTTCACATACAAGTCTGTCAGAAGTCGCCTTTATTTAGTAGAGTGAATGGCTACGCCGGGGGCGGGGGGAAAGAAAAAAAAAAACTAAAAAAAACTAAATTGACCTGCTGTGTGAACGTAGCCTCAGACACAGAAAGTGGAACGTTAGCCTCCGCCCTGAAACGATTCAAATTTTGGTGATCGGTGGGGTCAAACGCTCAGAGGTGTGGCTGTGTTTGGCTCCGCCCACAACAACATAATACGCGGGGAAGCGGGTTGCTAGGGGTGAAATGAAGCTCGTTATGCAACAGGAGGCAGTGAGCTCAAACGTCTGACTCAAACGTCTGACTGGGTTGAAGTCCAGTGTTTTGACTGCACCCTAAAGCATATAATGTAGTTCAGATGGGTGGGGTCACGTGTTTACCTCTACATGAAATTGCCAAATGAGATGACTTCATTGAACTCGGATGTTTTTAAAGTTACCTGAAGTGAAGCAGTGCAGTAGGATGTTTGACACATGAAGTCCACCAGGATCAGGGGCTGCATCCGCCCAAAAGAACAAAGCTGGGGATGGAGTCAAAGACTCAGTCAAGGTGGGGTTAAACTTGGCTCCGCCCTGATTGCATAATGCACTGGGATGGGTGTTGATAGATGCTCTTCACTTTGGAATGAAACATTTTATTGCTATTTATCTTTGAAAATAAAAAATATATTTCATATCATATCCACCTGAATAATTGAAGCATAATATATTTTGTGCAAAACTAGAACTCTGTAGTTGGTCTGCCCTTGTCGTGATTTTCATTAAAGTCTGTTTAATAAATAAATAATCCAAATATAAAAGAAAAGATTAATAAGTAAACACACGTTTGTTATTTGCAGGACTCTAGTCTATACAAACGTATCTTTTTTTTTGTCTCCTTGTAAGATTCTTGTGTATCGGATCAAGAAGTATTGCAGCAGTATTCCAGTTCAGGGCTGAAACGCTCCAAATTAGAGCAGCGACAAGACAAGCCGGCCTCCAGCAGCCAGCCTCGGCCACGGAACTGCTTCGCCTTCGTCACCCTGCTGCAGCGGAGAAACCACGAGTCCCAGGACGATGGCAGGCAGGTCACCCACAGCAGGTGATGTCACTGTTAAACCACGTCATGTAACTGGCTGTACGAATCTTAATGCAGATGACTCTTCAGTTCTCTAAATCATTACAGATGATTTTTTTTTTATTTTTAACTGGAATACTCAGATATGTCTTTTAAAACTTCTCCGAAGAAGATCTTCAGCCATGACTCTCAGTAACCTCTGGCACCAGCCGTCACAGCCGCATGCAGTGAGGTCCATTTATGTTCACACACCGACACTAGTTTTTTTTTTTTTTTTTTTTACTGAAACACATTCCAACTATAGTTATTTGATGGACACAACATGCAAACTTTCAGCTTTCATTTGATGGTATTCCAGTCAAACTGGATGAAGGGATTAGGAGTGTCGGCTCCTTGTGCTGTCTTCCTTCTTAAAAGGACAAAACGTAAATGGACAATTGACTCAAAGGCTGTTTCTAGATGTGGGAAATCTGTTCATTTAGATACAGAATTTTGCTGTAAACGGATGACATGCAGTCAAAGGAGCTCTCCATGCAGATAAAACAAGCTGACAGACAAATTTCAGAGAAAAACAAACCAAACAAATCCAAAACGGTTCAGCGAGAAGGAATTAAAATGAAACGAGCTTTGAAGCATTAAACCATTTTACTTGCTTGCGTTTTAGAAACTTTGTATAGATGATCTCCTATAATCTATAAATTGTGGAATTTGAAATTTTATTTACTTGTTTTATTTCATTTTGCTCACTTGAAGGATTTTAAATACTTGCCATAAATGTACAAACATGACTTTACATTTTTTTCCAAGGACCAGGTATGGTTTCAAATGCTTGTTGAACAGTCATTCGCAATAATCAGTGACCCCAAAAAATAAATATGGGTGAACGGCTGGACCACATGCCATACTTTGGTGGAGAAAGCCATTTTTAAAAGCCTGAAGTTCTTGAAATATTCCACTATACAACACTATGGGATAAGTGAAACACTTGTGCTCTGTTGCCGGATTGTTAAGACTTTTTTCTTCCACTGAGGAAGAACTGTTTTTGTAAATAAGAACTAAACTGAACTGATTGGGCTCTTGAAATTGTTTTACAAGCTGCGATTTCTTGATGTACTCCAACCATCATCCCAGATGAGCTTCATAGGGATTTCCATCCGTCTGCCTGCCTGTCCGTCCGTCCGTCTGTGTGTGCGTGGTTGGGTCGTTGGCTCAGCAGCCTAAGTAGGGAGGCCCAGACTTTCCTCTCCCCAGCCACTTGTTCCCAGACCAGCCGAGAAACATCGTCCCTCCAGTGTGTCCTGGTGTGCCCAGAACACCTCACCAGCCAGGTATCCAGGAGGCATCCTAACTAGATGCCCAAGCCGCCTCAACTGGGTCCTCTCGACATGAAGAAGCAGCGGCTCTACTCTGAGCCCCTCCTGGATGACTGAGCTTCTCACCTTATCTCTGAGGAAGAGCCCAGACACCCTATGGGGAAAACTCATTTCGGCCGCTTGTATCCGTGACCTCGTTCTTTCGGTCATGTCCCAAAGATTGTGACCATGGATGAGGGTAGGAACGTAGATCGACCGGTAAATCGAGAGCTTTGCTTTTTGACTCATCTCTCTCTTCACCACAACAATCTGGCTTCTCTGCAGACGCTGTGCCAATCTGTCTACCAATCTCCCGCTTCATTTGTCCCTCATTCATGAAAAAGATCCCGACACACTTAAAATCCTCCACTCCACGCAGAGGGATTTGCTTTGGTTTTTATGTTGGTTAAACTGTGCTGTATGCAGCTACACTACAGTTCATCTGATGCTGTAATCCTTTAGAGGTTTGTGAGAAAGAGCCCACATAATGAACTGCCAGCTGAAGCATTTCTCATTGTCTACCGGAAAATGTATCCATCTTTAGCGCTGCATGTGACATCATCAGTTGGTTGGCAGGCTACAAACAGAAAAATCACAATGTGTTCATAGAAATCCACACCCTTTTCTCACTGCTGCTTAGGTTTCTCACGTTTGGTTTGTATTTCATCTAGGCTCCTTAATGACTTTCATGACAAACAAAACTCTCATTTTAATATCAACGTCCTCAGTTGCATTTGAGCCCAAAATTATTTCTATCCCTGGTAGATTTTAGTTTAATGTAATCTCAACAAGTAAATTTGGGGTTTGAAGCGACAGCATGTAACTTTTACAAAAATATGTTCTTAAAACTGTCTTCGTGTTGTAGGAGTAAGTGTGTTTTCTCTGTAGAAAGAGACCAGTGAGATGGGTTCAGGAAACTGATGGACGGACTAATGACCTGTCCCAACTGTGTTTAGGTGTAGAAGAGAGAAATAGTGCTGAATTCCCCCAGAGGAATGCTGCTGGTAGTTGGCAAACAAACCACATTGGGCCAATTTGATGGTGTTTGTTCATTAGTCTTTTTTGACAGAATATGGATTGTTTTTTCATTAAAAGGACAGCTATGGCTTATGCTTAGTCAAACACTTCTTAATTATTTATTTATTTATATTTTTTTTTAATAGTTGTTTTAGAAATAAATTAAGCATTTACACCCTCGTTGGTGTTTCCCTGTTTTGTTTATTTGTGCTCCAATAGCAGGTCACAGCTGACTGCAGACAGCCAGCATGTTTGGCCACGCTCTGTGTTCAATGACCTTTTGATAGATTTTCTTTCCTCATTCCTCCACTGCTTCAGCTCACTACTCAGACTTTTTTTTTCTTTTGTTTTTTTTGTTTTTGTTTTACCAATTGTGGTTCCATTCACACGTCTCCACCAATATATTGTTTCAAGGCATGTCTTCCAAAGCCTGAATTCTCAGTGTAACCTCAGCGTATCCTCCTTTGCAGATTCTTCAGCAAATCAAGTTCAGTAATTACCGAGGAGTCCGCTGGGGACCCGTCTCAGGACCAGTCTTCACTCAGTGAAAGCGATGGTCCTGATGTTCCACCTGTGGAGACCCCTAGCCCTCCTACGTCCCCTGCCAAATCCCCCCCCGCCTCATCCAGTGAGGGGCCGAAACTGTTCCAGTGGTCAGGCTCCTCCGCCTCCTCCAGTGCTGGGGTCTGCAGAGCGGCGAAGACCCCCTCAGGCCTGCTCGCCCTGCAGCAGTTCCACTACAAGAGAGAGACTTCCTCAGCTCTTCAGACAACTTGTCAGCTTTCTGCAGACTCGTCTTCCCCTGAGAGAAAAACTGAGAACGAGGATCCTCCCCCAGACTCTCCCCCTTCCCAGGATAGTGCTTACTTTTCCCAGTCCCTGTCCACTTCCTTTCACAAAGAGGAAGTTCTCCCCTTCAGCTGCTCCTTCTCCTCCCAGGAGGAGACCGTAAGTTCCAGAATTTTCTGCTGCCTTTACCAGTGTTCATAGCTCTGTTGGTAACTACTGTTTCATAAAGCATAAAGCACTGTGCAACTGTCAAATACTTTAGTCTGAAATGGTTCCCAGAAAATGACCATTAAGAGGAGAACATTCACTATGTTTTCAACTAGGTTTGAACACAGTATCGTCTTCTTCTTGAACATTCTTGGTGGTTTTCAGTGACAGCTTCCAGTTTGAGTTTTCTCTATATGAAAAGAACCCGAATCACCAGAGACAGTTTCAAATTCAGATTCTCATCATCCGATGCAGACCAAAGTGAAACGAACTTTGGTCTGCAGACGAACTGAGAGTTCGATTGCAGTCTCAATCAAACTCTCATTTTTTGGTTTTGGTTTCGAGAAGCAGGGATTTGTTTGTGTTTCTGGATTTGTTTCAAGTAATATTTGTGCAGACTTTCACATTTCATCTTTCAACATTGCTTTTTTCCCCCCCATCATTATGCAAGTTAAATCAGAACTGGAGTGATTAACCAGTGTTGTGTCACTGACAATTAGTTAAATGTCTATTAGATGCCATTTTACTAGCAGCCTAAACAACTGGTTGAGTAAGTCGTTGTTACCGAGCTACAACCTGTAGAGTAACTCATGCAGCAGCAGTGTCAGGTTTCGCCACCATGTCTCATAAAAAAAAAATCAAATAAAATTTTAAAATGAAAAACTGTGTAGCGTGAAAACTGGATCAAACAGAAAAGGTCTGTTTGACAGTATTTTAGATATTTAAAATAAAAAAACCTAATCAATAGTTATTGATAATTATTAATATGACTCATATGAAACACTTATTTTGTCATACTGTCCAGCCCTACGTTTAATGGATCAACCGAATCTTGATGCTGTTCATCTGCAGTGCTGGAAAAATAGTAACAACCTGGAAGAACGATGAACAGATAGGCTGGGAAATCTAGACTTTCGCACTGTCTCACACACACTGGGTTGAACTGTAGACATTTTCTGGGAATCTCTGGTTCATGGTCTTATGGGTTTCCGTTTGTGTGTGTTTTTTGTTGTTGTTTTTTTTGTCAGGAGATGAATTCAAGCACTGATTCAGAACCAGTGACAGAAAGCCCTGCTTCCTTCACAGAGACCTGTAGGAAACCTGGCATGCTGGGGTCAAAGGTGGGTTCACACTTTTGTTTCTTTGTCGGTTTCATTTGTTTTTTTAAAGGGACAGTGCGTCACTGCAAGTATATTTATTTTTACTTTCAGTTCAGAGAGTTCTGTTACGTTTGTTGAAGTGAACAGCTGATTTAATGAACTATTCAGACCTTAGCAAATCCTTTATACAAGTAACAAGAATGTTATGAGATCTGGATTGGCAGTGACTTAAATCATTACAGAACATATGATCAAGTAAACAGAATCTTTTAGAATGAACTATGAGAGAAGCTGCCAGACTTTACTGCATGTAGTAGTAGTGGGAACCCATCTGTCACAAAGTTCCTCAATTCGCTGTATATGTGGCCCTTCACTGAACGGGCCACATATACATTCCTAGAAGTGGAGAAGTGGTGAACATGTGAGCGGGTTTTGGGCCGTCTGACAGAGTTGGTTGCTTTACAAAGAAATCTAAACTTGGACGGAGACTGTAGAGTACTAATGTGCTAATATTCTCTAAGCTGCTGCAGTTCATAGGAAATGTTTAGAAAGTGTTTAGAATAGCCAGATCTTCCTTCTGTGACGTGAACATGCTGTGTTCAGGTCTCCGGACTGTCCAAGCCGAAATCCAGCATGCGGAATCAGGCGGTGAACATGTCGACGTTGGGCCCAGCCAGAGCCAGCGGTCTGAGGAAGAAGACTGCAGGTTCTGGGAAGAAATGTTCCTCAGCCAATAACGAGAACAACCCCGGAGTGCAGGCTACTATAAGCAGCCTCTGGAAGAACTTTAGCTATAAAAAGTAAGGGAATAATGGACAATTTGCAGTGAGGAAAGATGTTTTCCATTGTAATAAAGTAAATTTTCAGATGTCATATTGAATATGTTTTTTTAACAGAATTCAAGGTTTCCCCCAGAAAACTTGCTAAGCCTGGTTGTTGGGTCGGGTCATTCATCCAGTGGCCCGTCGTGTTTTTGAGTTGAAAAAATGTTTAAAGTTGACAAGAAATTTGAAAATATCACTTGATAATTATGTGTTATTCAGGTGGAACCTGAACACCAACTATAAAGTCTTTAAAAAATGCTAACATTTTAAAAAAACTTAAAAAAAAAAAGCAATGCTTTGCCTGGTGGGGACACAAATAAAGCCTGGTGGCCCGCCAGGCTTATAATATACTGAAGGAAACCCTGTAATTGGAATGTTGCCCCCTCCGTGTCACAGAGCAGCTGTATTTTTTAAATTGAGATTAGATTACACACAGGTGGGCTCTGTTTAGTCATTAGCAGTCATCAGACAACTTCTGACGGCAATTTGTTGCTCTCAGAAAAAGGGGGATGAATACTTTTGCACACTGCACCTTTCAGTTTATTTGTAAAAAGTGCTTTGAATCGTGTATTGTTTTCTTTCTGCTTCACAATTGTGCACCACTTTGCGTTGGTCTTTCACAGAAAATTCCAATGAAATATGTTTGTGGTTGTAACGTGACAAAATATGAGAATGAAGCGAGTGTTGGCATTAAAAGGTGTAAACCCACCGGATCTCATATACACATGTGTGTGTGTGTGTGTTTTCAGGGAAACTGTGAAGGTCAGCTCCTCTAAGAAAGGAGAGCCGATGTCTCCAGTGAAAGACAACCTGCTGCTTCCTCAGTCTGCATGAGGTCAGAGGGCATCGCTTTGCTTGCTGCTCTGAGAGCAAAGCTTTTACACATACCATGTATGTTGTCAATAATTTCTCATCAACTTGTAAACTGTAGTTTTAAATAAATAAAAACCTCCTCAGCATCCAAACATGTCCCATGTGGAGTTTTTCACAGAGCATGGTGATGTGGGCTGTAGCTGCTGCCGCTGCCTTACAGGCCCTGAGGTAAAGTTACTGTAAAACACACAGTGTGTGCGTGTGTGTACATCTGATAAAATGCCATTCCATGGATTCTGTTACTTAAAATCAAGCCACAGTAATCATTGGCCTCGTATTTCTTCCTGAGTGAACAAGATGCCTGGATGTGAAATTTCTCTCATTTCTGTAGTTGGTTTTGTTCTTGGTATTTGTTCATCTGAGGCATCTCTGGCTTCAGACCTTTGGTATGTCTCCTAACATGATTCTGTTCTCGTGCGCCGAACCAGAGATGACAGATTTAAAATTCTGTGTGCTGATATAATCTGAAGGGTATTTATTTTGAGCCAGGCGTGTCTAAATGTCTAAACTTTTCATTCCATGTGCGTTTCTTTACGGTTGCCACTTCTCTTTCCCGCAATAGTCTAAAATTGTGACTAAGTAAGACAAACATTGATTGCTGGATTCCTGAGCAGGTGTCCTTCATCACTTAGAAAGCTGGAGTTTGTATTTGTCTGCTAAGCAGGTGAAATGGAGACCTTCCCCTTGAAATGGTTCTTATTCTTTCTAGTTGACCATTAGAGCCTCCTTTTATCTAAAGGAGATTATCACGGTTTCTGCCATAAGTCACTCCAGTCTTGTTGTGGGACAGAATACCTGAACTGATCCAGATACCGGTCTGAGCGCGATTAGTGACTGCAGAACGTCGCTTTGTGCTCCTGTAACACGGTGTAAAGCCAGTTCATTTTAGATCAATTATCATTTTTGTTGCTTTAACTCAGCTTTTTGTTGTTGTTTTTTTGCATCTTGGGCTCTTTTATCCTTACAGCTGGTTGTAAATGGAACTTCAAGGATTGATTTGTATGAAACATTGAAAAACTGAAAGAGAGCTTTCAGCTTCATCATGAAAATACTTAGGAAAACATCAAAAGATTTCATGTCACAGCAGTTCAATATGGTGCTTTTTTTCTCCTCTATTGGCAACTCAGTATTAAAATGTAACGTAAAAAGAACAGCATGTTCTAAGTTATGAGGCAACTTCCCAAAAGTTTCTTTAGGAAACCTTCCGGAAGTCCCAGGTATGTAACTGTTGCAGAATGGTAGGAATGTGTTTTTGCTTCCAGTTGACTGAACAAAACAGATGTATAGATATTGGTTCCCTTACCAACTGGAATAATGGAGTACAGCCAAATAATAAGCAGAGATAACTGGGTATGTATTCAGATTATGCTCTATGCCGAAGCTTTTCTGTGTGAGTGCTCGTCTCTGAGGCTGTCGGCTAAAGTTTCACCTTGTTTCTCACCCAGCACCACAGAACGCTCAGAATGCAGGTTTACTACATTCCCTTTAAGCCACATGATGTGAGCTGCCTTTAGCAGGTGTTGCCACTCTGACATTTTCTGAATTCATAGAAAACAACAATTAAAAATTGAAACTTCTTCAGTATGTGTCAGTAACTTGTCAGAGAGTTAGGTTTATATGTTTCCAGTTGACTGGGCTACTGAACAAATCTTTCCATTTTATGTTTTTATCATACATTGTAATCATTTCCATTAAATTGTTTATACTTTCTTTGCTGCCGCCACCGACATAAAACTAACGTTTCAGTTAAAAGAAAATAAAAAATAGAGCAAGCTGTCTGCAGTGAGTGGTCTCTACTACTTAGAAACATGGTTTTTGTTCCACCTTTGAGTGGCACATTGCTGGAAGGAAGTCTACCACAGATTCACCACATCCTCCATCAGAAAGTGGGAGGTAGCTGGTGTGACACTGTTGCATTCAGTCACTCGAGCTGCACTCTATTAAAACAACTCATGACTGGTTTTCTTCATTGATCTGTTTCAATGCATTTGAGTGTAAATAACGTGAGTGGGGGTTTCCCCTCTTCTGCATCCTTCCAGACAGCCGTCTTCCGTCTTCGTGTACACCTGTGGTCAAAAGTTTACATCCTCCAACACAGATATTTGATTTTAATTTGGACTTTTAAGTTTTTTCTTGTAACTGTTGGGATGAGTATGCAACATACAACTTTTAAAAACAAGAGTTTTGAAATATTCTAGATTTGATATAGTCCACACAGATTAGATTTGAATTGTGCATATATTTACCCAATTCTTCACTGAACTGGACTGAAGGTTGTGGAAATTCTTTGTCATGTGTCATTTGAGTTCATCAATACATAGATTTAAAAAAAAAAATAAAAAATTCCTACATGGCTCTCAGGTCTAAGGATACATGTAGATATAGATAAGCTGGGAAAGACTTTTGGAGCTTTTTCCTAAATAATTGTCAATTCAACATAAACACCCCAGACAACTAGAAGGCTCTCATCACTTTGCCAAACTTAAGCCCTGGAACCTAAACTGTCACTCTTGAGATGAGAGGAAGTCAGGATGTTCATGGATCACTAAAACTCAAATCTGCCATGAACTGGAAGCTGTTTCACCAACAGAGTTGGTGAAACAGGGTTACTGAACAGAGGGTTACCGAACATGATGAACGTTTTCCATTATGCTCGACTCATTGAGAAAGGAAGACCTCTGAAATCAACACCAGGCTTGTTCAAGCAGTTGACACCAACAAGCCTAATGCTTTCTAGAGAAAAGCTCCATGATCTGGCTGTTTGAAGATTTCGAGCTTAGGAACACCAGGTGTCAAGCATGGTAGGAGTAGCATCATGCTGTGGGATTGTTTCTTTGCTAAGTCAGACTAGTGTGTGCTGCACAAAGGAGACAAAGAAATGCCTCCAAAATTGTCACCTTCTCCTTAATGTCAGCATGTCAGCTTCAGCAGGTTAAGACTTGTTCCAACAAAGCAATAATCCGAAACGCAATCAAAGCTGCCTTTGGAAGGAGTAGAGAAGAATACCTGTAGGTTCTGGAATGGGTTCCCGTGGCTCCCGTTCCAGTGCATTAGCCTTATTGAACATTTGTGGACCGAACAAAAGAGGTTTGTGACGGAAACTCTTCTTCCAATACCTCTGCAGACCACTGGGACGCTGAGGACGTTGTTACTTCAAGAGTTGGGTCCGTTTATTCACATTTTATTTCATTTGTGTTTCTGCTCTCTCTGTGAAATGCTGATTTTTTTTTTTATCTGTGAAAGATGATCTAAATAAAATGAAGAGTTAAGTTTTGTCTTTATCTGCTGATATTTGATTTGCTTTTGTTCATTCACCAATATGGTTTTTACACAGCTCGCTGTTATGCACATTATGATTTTGCAAATTGCTTCCCTTATTGTTGTTTAACTTTGTGGTGCTAATAAAACTCCTTGAAATGTGTTTCCTTTCTCCACAGGACGGTAAAGAACTCATCTTTAGGAGCAGCCTCTGACGAGTTAACTAATATAGAAGTTTTGGGATATTTCACTAATGTGTCAGAGTTGGTTTCAGTGCTGCTTTGTGGCATGTATGGCACTCACATTTCTGCACATTCTCCTCATACCTTTTGTTGCGATAGGTACCACTTAGCAGTTGTACCGGAATAACAATGTGCTGCTCGCAGTGAGCTATCAACAAGTATGCAGCACACCTCCCCCAACCTCCCTGCCGTCTTGCAGTATTGCAACAGAGCAGTGATAATGCAGGAATTTTACTTTGTACCAAGTAGAAGGCCAAGTCTGAATTAGAGTGCTGCATTGTGAATGGACAGAAAAACCTGCAAACAGTTTAGAGAGCTATTGAAAATGCATTAGGCACTATGTGTGTGTGTGTGTGTGTGTGTGTGTGTGTGCGTTTTGTTTCACAGACCCCAGCCTGCTCCACAGGTATTCATTAAAGGCCACAAGTTAAGACCTGAAGAGAAGTTAGTGAAGGAAACGTGGATCATAGAACCACCTTTTTTTTTTCTTTTCTGTTTGATTCTAGAAAAAGCAACCGGCAGCTGAGACGTGTGTAAACAGAATCCCCACCAGCACCTGCAGTCTCTGCACCTCTTGGTTTGCTCATCACAAATTCATACAAAACTTTTACTTCTCACACATTGATTTTAAGATGTGTGAAATTATGACAGCCTGTTTAATTGCTTCGGTTTGTTTTTGTTAATTTGTTTTCCTTTTTTTTGGGTCAGATTTAAGAAGCTTAGCTTCAGTCTTTGTGTTTTTATGTTGTCCAGTCAAAAGAAAGCAATTTCTCCGTAGGACAAAACTCACCTTACTGTTCTGTTTTTAACGTCTGTTAAACTGTGGTGAAACCCAAAGTTCAGGCATGTCCAACACCGATGCCACTGCTGTGAAGACACTGGTGTCCACCCACAACGTTCACCGGTCAGTTGAACCGCTAAATGTTATAAACGGTCTGGGTCAGATCACTGAATAAAACACGGTGGAGGTTGCATCATGCTATGGGTGATACTTCCAAAAAAAAGGCAGGACCTGAGGGGACGGGAGGACAGAAACTAACCATACAAACAGCTGAATTCATGTTGCATTTAAAAGGCCTGGTTGATCATTTGCATTACACCCAGCAGCCACGGCTTTGAGGTGGCTGACCTTTCTGGTTTTTATTTCTAAGGTCTTTGTGGTGTGATTGTGGAACTCTTTTACCATGAGGGTTTTATAGTTTACACAAGTGCCAAAGTGAAAAACCAAAAAAATAAAATTATGTTTATTTCTTTGTTGTTTTTGCACTTTTTCATCCATCCATCTATCTTCTGTACACCCTTGTCCCTAGTGGGGTCAGGAGGGCTGCTGGTGCTTATATCCAGCGAGACATTTTGGGCGAAATGCGGGATGCACCCTGGACAGGTCGCCAGTCCATCGCAGGCACTTTTTCATATTAAATACTAATATTTTTTATCAGTATTTAATATGAATCAGCAGCTGATATTGGCTGAATTTGTCAGAAGTGAAAGACAGACTTGCTCAGGTCATGTCCACAGCATGCACTGCTTCTTTAGCTGCAGATAATGGACATACTTTATTTGCTCACACAGCAGCAGCATTTATTTTTCTCCTAGAAGGTCTGTTTCTCCGAGGTTCTGGATTGAACCGGCTCAGCCTGCTGTCCTGTGCTGCTGTTTGATCTTGTTGTTGTTTTTGGACCAAAATTCCCCACTGAGACTTCAGGAAGGTACGGAATGACTGCTTTGATTCATATCTTTGGGTTTGTTTGTATTTGCGTGCTGCTTTTCACGAGCCTTGAAAACAATGAGCTCGTTCTCAGCCAGGCAGTGCGTGACCATAGTTGGACCACTCAAGCTGATGTTCTGGGATCATCAGCTTGGAGGTTACTGTTCATTTTGTAACATTTTCATGATTGGTTGGACTGAGTTTTGTTGTCACCTTCAGTTTGAGCTCGTTGTTCTGATTCTTTTGAGTTGACTTGTTCATGCTCCCTCCCAGTTGTCATTCATCAATACAATCACTCACCTGTTTCTGTTTCTACTCCAGTAATGATTTCCTGCCTGTAGTATTGTAATTTATGCAGCTGATTTTTGATATTTCAGTCTTTGGCACACCCACCTGTTTGCGCCTTGCTGAGGTCCTCTGCAGGTTTTGTAAGTCTGTTCTTGTCATTTCACATCTTTAAAAAAGAAACCTCACTCCCAAATCTTACCTTCCTGTTACCCCCCCACTGTCCCCACATCACCTCTCAGCCCCCAAACAGGCCTGGATTTGGATCAACAGATGCATTAGTTTTGGACTTTCAGAGAATTTGTCAGAGCAGACCTAGGTAGCATCTCATCATGGTGCAGCTTCTTCCTCTGAGTGATTTGCTTTCCACGTCTTGTAAAGACGTTCTCTGTTGGGGTCCTGCCTGTGCTTTACTTGGAGAAAAGCATCACCATCTCTGAAATGTAATTATTTCAACAGGGATCAAAGTAGAATGAGTTAAAAAAAATAAAAAAGTTGAAAGAAAATACTCTTTTAAAAAGTTTACATTTCTCAGATTCGCAGACATAACTATTGATCTTTAAAGAAGGGGGTCAGCTGAACAAGTTGTTGTCATTATGGTTACTTTTGAAGTGGATTCAAAACCACTGATTATTTTTAAGTGTTGCTGCTGTAACATAAGTTATTGTTCTATAAAGCTTGTTGTGCTGGTATCAGAATGATGAACCTAAAGTCAGAACTAATGAAGCGGCGAGCTTTTATTTCCACTCTTCTCATTGGCAGCAGATTAACAGGCTCTGGTTCACTCGGTCCACCTCTCCCTATTAGGAATTCTAGCTACAATTGCTCATCCTTTAGTTATGATCTTGAACAGACAACACCCTGGTTAGTTTCTCTTGCCAACAGTCATCACATTGTACTTTTCTACTGGATGGACTGGGTAGTGACTCATTTAGTTTTGATATCGAAATTGCCAAGAATTTTGGACGGCTTCCCTGATCAACTGCTAAAACAAAAATGGCTAAATAAAATGTCCAACTTGTACATGATGGGTTTTCTTCATTACATGAGCTCAGATTTATTGCCAACATGCTAGATTCCACTGGACTGCACTGAGGATCACTTCATTATAGCCTTTAACATAATTCTAAATGGTCAGGTGGAGATTCTGATATAAAACTGGGATTCTACACTCCATTCCCCCAGAGAATTGTGCAGTAAATGTTCTCAGAACTGAGTCGGCTCACATCTGACCCTGGGGAAAGCGATGCATGTTGAGCTGATGTTGTATACGTTTACAGAGATGGAGAAACGGTATGCTTCCAAGATAACCATCTTGGATTATGGACTGTATGGTTCAAGACGGGCAAATTTTTTTTTTTTAGATTTTTCTTTTCTTTTTCATGAAATCCTAACCCAGATCAGAATATTCTCCCTTCAGTCCTGATGTTTCAGCATCACTCGGCGTAGTTTGAAATGAGCCAGATGTCCTAACTCATCCTCACATCAGTCAAGAAATGTAAAATTTTTTTTCTACATTTACAATTGAAACATGTAACATTTTTCAACTCGTGAACCAAATGCATACTTTTATAAATGACATCTCTATGACGACTATGTCTGTTTAAAGCACTGAATTGTTTACATGGCTTTAAGTGGTGTGAAGATTCCAGACTGCATGCTTGAAGCCATCAAACAATGTCTCCTTTACTGTTGTGATAGATGCTGATCATTTCAATAGGAGGAACAGGCGTACAGGCTTTGCCACTCAGGTCTTATAATGTGATCATCTGAAATGAATGACACTGAAAGCACACTCAAAACAGCTTTTAGTTCTGTAGGGAAGAGACAGTAATTTTGTATAATGTATAATTTTTAAACCGTGAGAGATAAATTCTAAAGAGGAAGGATTTGGAAAGTGCAGGAAACTCTGCACTGCTTGCTTTAAGACAGTGTATTTGTTGCCATCTGTAAACCTTGTTCTCTTTAAAAAGGAGTGGTATGTTTCTCTCTCTCTTAGGCGCACTTTCTAGCTTAGGTTTCGGCCGCTTAAGAGACCAACCTAGAAGGTGTGTGTGTAGGAAAGTGTGCTTTTTGCAAATGAAAGAGGGCGCAAGAACAGGGCGGTCCTGATGCTGTTCGACCCGTTCCTCCAGATGGTTACAGGCATTTAACAGGCCAGTTCCTCTCATCCTAACAAAGCAGCAGTGATACCTTGAAGAGTGGACATCTCTGGCAGCGCTACGAGGTGAGTCCCTAAAGTATGTTGCCTTTACTTAAGAGATGGTGATTAAATCAGGATGACAAGATAAAAAAAAGTGTGCAATTATGTATAAAACTGGCCTGTAGTTTTGTTTAAATGGATGGAATTTATGGTAAATGCATTTATACTAAAAGCTTCTTCTTTTGTCATTTGGGTTAAATTGTGCAGCTATGAGGCCTCACCTATTTTACACCAGAGGTTTGGTGATTTGGAGGAATTGGAAAGATGTTGTACTGTCTTCACTTGTAGCTCAAAACACGGATTTGGTCCGTGTTTTGATTGTTGTCGTTTTCATTTTGCAGTTTCTGGTTAAGTTTCTGGTTAAAATCCGACTCTTCAGCTAGCTTGTGTGCTGCGTTGCATCTTGGATTATGCTTTCATTTGTTTTGCTGTTGGGGTAACTAGTGACAGGGAACATGACTCTGCAGATCAGACTCACACCCAGTGGCTTTCTTCAAGTCACAGTTGTTTTTGAAGACTTCCCCATTAACCACAGTGGCTTTATTATTTTATATATTTTTTTATTTCTTTCTCTTTTAGGTGTTTTGTGGATTTAGTGAATTCTTTTTCCTAATTTCTTGCAACTTCTGGTGGTTTGAAATTAGAAGAAGTATAGGCTCTGGTAGATCCTACTCTATTTGGACATTTCATTGGAAATGAATGATTCCAATGCAGCCGAGGAGAAAACAAAAATCTAAAGCTGTAGTGATTATAACCATAGCTAATTTCTTCATGGCTTTTATATTCCATTCAGTTCATTTCAGTGTAGATTAATGTTAGTCAAAGGAAAGTTTTTTGTTTTTTACTGTTTGAGATCTATGAATCAGCCTTGAGTTTATTTTATTTTTTCATGTTTGAAATTTCTTTTGCAATCTAGCATGGCTACATATGAGGCCTGGGCTGTTGTTGTTAATGCAGCTTTGCACAGAACCCGTGTTTACGTGTGAAAACACTGAGGCGTGGTTGGCAGGAGGGCTGCTTGTGTGTGTCAGCCAGAATACATCCGAACCGACAGGTTTGGATGGACACATTCCCTTCACCAAACCAGGCAGAGTGTTTGGATTCCTGAAGCGTGAGACACCCTGATTGTGGGTGTTTCTCTGTCAGGCAAATTTTATAGCTTCTCAAAAAAATAATAAAAACCCACAAAAAATGAACTTAAGCAGGATGCAGTTACCTGAAATATCTGCAACTTGCTGGATTTTTACTTAGTTTTTGGATCCATTGCCTTCAGAATCTCTATCAATTTATTTTCACTTTAAAGGTACAGTTTGCACTGTTTGCATCAACCTTCATCAGTCACTGTTAGCAGGTTCAAGCTTTTCATAATTTCCATTTAACATGAAAGAAGTTATAGCTCTAATTAAATGACTAAACCAATACATAGCTACTCCTGCTCATATTCAGCAGAGCTTCACACAGAAGCTCAGCAATTTTGGAATATAAAACCAGATTAGAAACTATGTTTTATAATCTTAGTAGGATGCTCAGATTTAAATATTGACTAGAATAGATTTGAATTCATCTTTTGTTGTGCTTCTATATCAGAGTTTATCCAACAAAGGTTTTTCTGTGCTTTCTTTTAGGGTGAGATTTCTTTGATTCTACTACATTTTGTCGTTCATTCCGTGACATGAGGGCATAAATACAAAAAATGGTAAGAAAAGAAATATATAGTAATAATAAAGATGTGGCTATAAACACGCCTCACTTTTTTCTTTTTTCCTTGCTGTTCACAGAGCGGGGAAAGCAAGAGTGCAAGCCTTTCAGGAAGCCTGGCTCTGGATGGCTCCAGGGAAGGACTCTCCATTAAAGGGAATGCAGATAATAGTATCGCTGCAAAAAGTGACATAAAAGCAGGTAAGCTACAGACCTGCAAACTAAAAGATAACAGTGTGTGTGTTTTACAAACTTAAAGCTGTATCTCCAATCAGTTTCTTTACTCGTTGTTCCAGAGGAGGATATTGTCGGAGCCACGATAAATCTAAGCAACCTTGACGAAAGTGATGTGCGTACCATCCTGGAAACCCTAAAGCCATATGAGCACAATATGAAGGTTCTGACTAAAAAGGACCTGAGTGCTGGTGTTGGGCTTGACTCGTTTGGATTGGGTCTCAAAAACTCTACAGAGGTAAATATTATTGTTTATGAGCAAAAGCAACCAGATTGATTCAGTTCTATCACCAAAAATAAAACTGAAATCAAAATCATTCTTTAGCACAGGCAGTACTGTAGTGTGTGGAGCCAATGTGTGACTAATAGTAAAGCAAAGTTGAGATTTACTTTTTTTTTGGCAAGTCATGTCTAAATCTATGTTTTTTTTTAATTGCCATTTTATAGGGGGTGTTAAAGTCAGATCTTTCACTGGATTCATCTGCTGACCTGCCAACGATTTCCTTCAACGGCCTTAGTGGAGGGCTAAATGCTGAACATGGAGTGGATGGTAAAATCACTGGCCCCACTATCAACGGAGACCTCACCAAACTCAGCCTTAATAAGCCATCAGCCGATGCTGATGCTGCAGTCACAATGCCGTCTATAGGACTACCAGGATCAGATATAAAAGCAGATATAGACGGCTGGGTTAAAACGCCTGATGTCAGTGTGTCAGCTCCACAAGTCAAGATGCCAAATGCATCCTTGAAAGTTGATAAACCAGATTTGAAATCAGGTGAATACCAGGCCCCAAACATCAAATTGCCAAAACTCAAACTACCAAAACCAGAAATGGATGTTTCTGGTGACATGGATCTTCCATCTGTAAGTGGAAAGGTAGATGCACCAAATCTCAACTTATCAACTCCAAAGTCAAGTTTTAGTGGAGGGCTAAATGCTGAACATGGAGTGGATGGTAAAATAACTGGCCCCACTATCAACGGAGACCTCCCCAAACTCAGCCTTAATAAGCCATCGGCCGATGCTGATGCTGCAGTCACAATGCCGTCTATAGGACTACCAGGATCAGAAATAAAAGCAGATATAGACGGCTCACTTAAAACGCCTGATGTCAGTGTGTCAGCTCCACAAGTCAAGATACCAAATGCATCCTTGAAAGTTGATAAACCAAATTTGAAATCAGGTGAATACCAGGCCCCAAAGTTCAAAATGCCAAACTTCAAATTGCCAAAAACTGAACCACCAAAAACAGAAATGGATGTTTCTGGTGATGTGGATCTTTCATCTGTAAGTGGAAAGGTAGACGCACCAAATCTCAATTTATCGACTCCAAAGTCACATTTTAATAAGCCAAACTTGGAATTCAATGAGCCAAAAGTAAATTTGAATGACCCTAATCTAAAATTAGAAGCCCCCAATGCTGATATTGAGGCACCTTCAGGCAAAATCAAATGGCCACATCTCAAATTGAAAAGTGCCAAAGTTAAAGGACCAGATACTGACCTAGATGCTGAAATGTCAGTGCCTGATGCCAATGTGCCCACGGCAAAGGTTGATGGGGATTTAGATGTTGATATCGACTTTCCCAAAGCAGACATCAAAGGCCCTGAAGTAGATGTTGATTCCCCGTCTGGTAAAATCAACTGGCCCCACTTGAAGTGGAAGAAACCAAAATTTCATGGCTCAAAGGATAATTTGGATATAGATGCAAATATTGATCCTCCAGATGTTGACCTTTCTCTTCCAAAGGTGAAGGGGGGGCTGGATCCCCCAGATGTTGATATGAACCTGCCAAAGGCGGATATTAAAGGCCCAGACTTTGATGTAGAATCTACATCTGGTAAAATCAACTGGCCCCACTTGAAGTGGAAGAAACCAAAATTTCATGGCTCAAAGGATAATTTGGATATAGATGCAAATATTGATCCTCCAGACGTTGACCTTTCTCTTCCAAAGGTGAAGGGGGGGCTGGATCCCCCAGATGTTGATATGAACCTGCCAAAGGCGGATATTAAAGGCCCAGACTTTGATGTAGAATCTACATCTGGTGAAATCAACTGGCCTCATTTGAAATGGAAGAAACGTAAAGCTCGAGGCTTGACAATAGATGGAGATCTAAATACACCGGATGTAAATCTCGTATCTCCAAAAATTGAGGGTGATATTAATGTTCCCAAAGCTGAACTGAATCTCCCCAAAGCTGATCTCACAGCTCCAGATGTTGATCCTCCCTCAGGAAAAGTTAACTGGCCTCATCTGAAATGGAAAAAATCTAAAGTTCATGGCCCAAAAGCTGAAGTGGACGCAGATTGGAATGCACCAGATGTTAATTTCTCAACTCCAAAGATTGATGGTAAAATTAACTCACCAGACGTTGATCTGAATTTACCTAAGGCTGATGTTGACATTGAAAAACCAGATATGGACATTGATTCTCCATCTGGAAAGATCAAATGGCCCACCTTTAAAAAGGGAAAGTGGGCAATCTCTAAACCGAAGGTAAATGGTCCTGATGTTGATTTAGATGCTGATCTCTCCGCCCCCAATCTTGACCTCTCAGCTCCAAAGATCGATGGTAAAATTAACTCACCAGATGTTGATCTGAATTTACCTAAAGCTGAGGTTGACATTGAGAAACCAGAGATGGACATTGATTCTCCATCTGGAAAGGTCAAATGGCCCACCATTAAAAAGCCAAAGTGGGCAATCTCTAAACCGAAGGTAAATGGTCCTGATGTTGATTTAGATGCTGATCTCTCTGGTCCTAATCTTGATCTCTCAGCTCCCAATATCGATGGTAAAATTAACTCACCAGATGTTGATCTGAATTTACCTAAAGCTGAGGTTGACATTGAGAAACCAGAGATGGACATTGATTCTCCATCTGGAAAGGTCAAATGGCCCACCATTAAAAAGCCAAAGTGGGCAATCTCTAAACCGAAGGTAAATGGTCCTGATGTTGATTTAGATGCTGATCTCTCTGGTCCTAATCTTGATCTCTCAGCTCCCAATATCGATGGTAAAATTAACTCACCAGATGTTGATCTGAAGTTACCTAAAGCTGATGTTGACATTGAGAAACCAGAGATGGACATTGATTCTCCATCTGGAAAGATCAAATGGCCCACCATTAAAAAGCCAAAGTGGGCGATCTCTAAACCGAAGGTAAATGGTCCTGATGTTGATTTAGATGCTGATCTCTCTGGTCCTGATCTTGATCTCTCAGCTCCAAAAATCGATGGTAAAATTAACTCACCAGATGTTGATCTGAAGTTACCTAAAGCTGATGTTGACATTGAGAAACCAGATATGGACATTGATTCTCCATCTGGAAAGATCAAATTGCCCACCATTAAAAAGCCAAAGTGGGCGATCTCTAAACCGAAGGTAAATGGTCCTGATGTTGATTTAGATGCTGATCTCTCTGGTCCTGATCTTGATCTCTCAGCTCCAAAAATCGATGGTAAAATTAACTCACCAGATGTTGATCTGAAGTTACCTAAAGCTGATGTTGACATTGAGAAACCAGATATGGACATTGATTCTCCATCTGGAAAGATCAAATTGCCCACCATTAAAAAGCCAAAGTGGGCGATCTCTAAACCGAAGGTAAATGGTCCTGATGTTGATTTAGATGCTGATCTCTCTGGTCCTGATCTTAATCTCTCAGCTCCCAAGATTGATGGTAAAATTAACTCACCAGATGTTGATCTGAAGTTACCTAAAGCTGATGTTGACATTGAGAAACCAGAGATGGACATTGATTCTCCATCTGGAAAGATCAAATGGCTCACCTTTAAAAAGCCAAAGTGGGCAATCTCTAAACCGAAGGTAAATGGTCCTGATGTTGATTTAGATGCTGATCTCTCTGGTCCTGATCTTGATCTCTCAGCTCCAAAAATCGATGGTAAAATTAACTCACCAGATGTTGATCTGAAGTTACCTAAGGCTGATGTTGACATTGAGAAACCAGATATGGACATTGATTCTCCATCTGGAAAGATCAAATTGCCCACCTTTAAAAAGGGAAAGTGGGCAATCTCTAAACCGAAGGTAAATGGTCCTGATGTTGATTTAGATGCTGATCTCTCTGGTCCTGATCTTGATCTCTCAGCTCCCAAGATTGATGGTAAAATACACACACCAGACCTCAATCTAAAGGCACCGAAAACACAACTGCAAAGCCAAAAGTTAGATCTCAATGCCAAGATGCCAAACGCTGAACTGGAAGCGCCTGATGTCACAATAAAATCTCCAAATTTGGAGACCAACCCACCAAAACTAGCCCTTGAAGCACCTGATGGACATATAAAAACACCAGATCTAGAGTTAGATTCACGTCTTGGAGACTTCAAAATGCCTCATTTCAATGTCCCAGCACTTGATCTTTCAAGCCCAAATGCAGGAATTGAGGCACCCAAAGTTAACTTGAGCAATCCTACAGCTGATGCCAGCATTTCTGTTCCTGCAGTGGAACTGAATGGACCAAAGGTGGAAGGACCCAAAGTTGACATTAACGCTCCAGATGTAGATGCCAATGTTGAGAAGTCCAGATTGCCACATTTCAAAATACCAAAGTTCAGCTTTTTAGGGTCGAAGCTGAAAACTGGAGAGATCAATGCCAGTGCAAGTGATGATAATTATGATGATGACAATGATGACGATGGTTCAGATATTGAAACTGATATTCCTATATTCAGATTACATTCACTACCCAAATCAACCATTGATGCCTTTGGTGATTTTTCTGATCCATTTGGCTTATCAAAACGTGACAATGAAGAACAGGACTTTGTTGTAAGAAAAGGGATAAGACTGCCAGTAAGTAATACAGCAACAGCAGCGGGCAAAATTGATGTTATGCAGATATTGAAATTGTCAAAGGAAAAACCCTCCAGTGTCTTACAAACAGAAGATGCTAATCTGAGACTTGCTGCTCCTAGTCTAGACGTCAGTGCCTCTAGAGAAGCAGAAGATTCCTCTCTAGGTACTTTAAAAATAGAAAAGCCCGGGTCTGTAGAGGGTTCAGCAGATGAAAATCAGAGACTATCCCAGGGTCTTGCCAATATGCTTTGTCTTGGCTCTGATGATTCAGATGCTGTCTGACTCTTAAGGACTTAAATCTGAAATGCTGTCTGTACATACCTGTACTTAAATCAAATTCACGTCTGTTTGTATTATGGTAATAAAATCAATTTTTTTTAATAAGCTAAGTCGATATTCCTGTTATTTATGCAAGCTTTTTTCTAAACTTTTTCATTTGAGTACATTTTACCTAAACTGCAAACTGCAAACTGTAAACTGCGTGTTATCAAAGTAAACAGAACTCTGAGTACTGTTTTACAATTTAACATTTTAAGATCAATTTGTGAATGTAATTGTTGTTGCTTAATAAATCACTAAAACATCCTCAAGTCTGATTCCTTTGTTTTAGGAGAACCAGATGGTTTATTTTCAAAGAGCTATAATGGATAGATAGAGTACTTGCAGTTTAATTTTGTTTCTAAAAATCTCAGCTGTTAAAAATTAGTATGTTGATGTGAATTCCATTGAAATATAAACTTACAATCATTTCATGAGATTAAAAACCTTGCTGAGTTGTACAATCTCTTTTTCAAAAGGCACTTGGCAAATTAAAAGCTAGACTTTATTACAAAGTACCAACTTTATTTGCCAAAGCTCATTATTTGCCAAAGTTACTTGGGGGAGAACCAAATATTTTAGCTGTCTGAAATAATCTGTTCTCCCTCCATAACATGGGAACAAATTAATTTACCAACAAGTCTTTAACTGTGTTTAATCCTCTCTTCATCAACAACAAATCCTGTGAATTTGGTAACATTTGCTGTTTATTTGCTAAAGTTACTTGTGTAAGTAACTTTACCTTCAAAGAGCAGGGTTGGCCCAAGCCTCCATGGGGCCCTAAGCGAAATTCGGTTTTGGGGCCCTCTAGTTCTACTAACAATGTGGACTGGCTGCAATCAGCAGTCCGATCATTAGATCATTCACACACCTCCTATGAACTTATTGCATCTCAGGCAGTGCTGTTTACATTATTTACATGTATGTATGTGTAGGAAACATTTATTGGCCAACTGATTTATTGACCAGTTGATTTCTGGGCACCAATTTCCTTAATTTTGGGGGATCGTGATTGGCCGATACTTACATCTGAAGCCCATCTTATCCCCTAATCTTATTTTTGTCAGCAAAGGTTTATAAATCAGCACTATGTCCTCTTCTGCTCTGCAGTGAAAGGTTTGACTGACATACTGGACCACCAAGTCAGGTCTACACATTTGCAGTTAATATTCACCCCAGTGTTGCCAACTCAGTGACTTTCTTGTTATATTTAGTGGCATATCAGCCAAAATCAAAATCAGCAGGTCAGGCTTTTTAAAGATCGGTAACTAGGGATCGGCCAGAAAACTGCAATTGATGCAGCCATACACCCATATTCGTGACATTCTTTGATTAAATAAATTTCTCTTAAGCATAACTCCAATAGCTAAAAATTTAATTTATACCAGGTGAGTCTTTCTCCCCTGGAATGCAGACTGGGACCAGTACCATGTTGATTCTGAGCCTTTAACAGAAGTTTCACATAACTTAGAAGTTGATGTAAAAATAATGTTTGTTTTAGCCACAAAATAATTATGCTCAGCAGCAAACAACATATTCCCCAACTAGAGCATAGAGTAGCTAATCGATGTAGCAGCTATGTAGCCTGACATAAAAATATTTTGCTATGTAATGTCAAACATTGAGAAGTTTAAATTATTGTTATCAAACGTTATCAAACACGGCATTTTGAAGCCAAAAATACCTCAGAAAGATACAGAGCCAACCATGAGAATCAACTCATTTAAAGTTAAAACTCAGTTTCACACAAATACAAAGACCCTAGCATAAATGTTTGGCTGTTGAACTGGACCGTTCCAGGTCGCTATCAAGCTAATTTTCTATTGGCAGCTTTACAAATCTTTTAAATTACATTACATTACCAAGGCACCTTTATCTTGGCCCTTTTTTCTATTCTTCCTCTTTCTTTTCTCCTTCCAAAAACAATGTTTTTGAGACATTGTTTTGCTTACTTAACTTCTGACCGGAGCTTTGGACGTTTGGATGCTCTGCATGTTGCACGACAGCTCATACTACCGGCAAAATGTGCGGTACCTACCGCGGCCACCAGGGGCCTCCAAAGAGCAATTTATTTTTGTTTCTTTTTATCAATAAAATAATTTCTACATACCTGATCAAATATTATTGTAAAAACAAATAATTTCATAGTGAAATTATGTGTCTTTGATACTATGACAGAAATTATTACAAAAAACAAAAATCAGTTCCACTGAGGGGGCCCTTTAGTGGCCCTGGGGCCCTAAGTGGCTGCTTAATTTGCTAATGCCTGGGCCCTGCCAAAGAGAGTGGAAGAGGGGAATAGATTATTTTAGGCACCTGAAATATTTGGTTCCCCACTTCATAATTTTGGCAAATAAAGAACAAATGATACCAAATTCACAGGATTTATTGTTGGTGATGAGAGGATTAGACATGCTGGTAAATTAATTTGTTCCCATGTTATGGAGGGGGAACAGATTATTTCAGGCAGCTGAAATATTTGGTTTCCTCCTCATAACTTTGGGAAATAAAGAGCAAGTGTTACCAATTCTACAAAACGATGGCCAAACACAGATCAGCCAACCCATGAAATGTAGACTCAATAATTGCTTAGTGCCATAATGAAAGAGTCATGTGTTGAGCCAGACCATTGTGCCACTAAACATCACATTTGACTTCCACATTAATGGCCAGGAAATATTAGAGATTCTTAAAAATGCGTCATAATTCTCCTGTTTGCGAGGTCTTCCAGCAGTGCCACTGCATCCATTGTGCAGCATTCACACAAGTGTCACCTCTGTATTTAAATGTTTACAGTGATGAGTCAGCACATCAGCATATTCTCCCACCATCAAGTTTGTTTTTTGTAGATCACAATCTTGGTATGGAAAGTGTTGTACGCCTGTTTCAGGTTTGTGCTGTCGACACATTTATAAATGTGTCGTAAGCTTTATGCCAGTTAGATCTGCATTTACCTGAATTGCTCACATGAAACAATGTCAAGCTGAATTCAAACATAACAGATACTAGGGGCTCTAGGGGCTAGGGGCTCTTGCATAAAGGAATATGCAGCCTTAATACAAAAAGTTGGGAGTAGAGACAAATATTGAAAAGTGCAACACGAAAAATAATTCTGATGCATAGAACTGTGAGCACGCATGTGACTGGACATCAAATTTGTAACAAATTTGTAAATTTGCAAATTTGTACATCCCAATTTGCAAGAATTAGAGAGCTCTGTAATGCTGGGGTCACAGAGTTCCAGGATGATTGCCTTGGGCAATCTGAAGTGGCTAATAAGCCAGTCATCGTCACATGGCAGCCTTTCTGAGCACAGGCTCCCTCTGACCCCTTCCACTGGTGATGTCCTCCAGCAGTGCAAAAGCTGCCATTATTCCACAATTATGTGCATCTTTGCACAGCCGTTAATGGGCTTTTGTGATCTGTCCACCTTAAGAACAATCATACCTGACTTGTGTGGAGTACTGACCTGATGCCGTTTTGCTTTTCAGTGAGATCATTTACATGCATTTCATGTGCATCAGCGCACATTTACATGTAAATACGTCTAAACGTAGACGTATTTACATGTAGACATGTATTTACGTCAACATGTGACAAAAATTCAGGAAATTTGCTGTTTACATCCAATTTATGTTTTCAGATCTTTTTTTAGGTGTTACATTATTGTATTAGGCTAAATGTGGATAAGTTCATCAATTGGGTTTAAACAATAAAAGGTTAAAATCACGAAAAGCATTGGATTGAATGCTACTTGAATTAAATAACAGTGGACTCAGATATTATTGTCCAAAGAAAAGGTTTGCGTACCTGTCACACATTTGTCCAGCAGGTCAAAAGTTTATTCACATCTATATGTGAATAAATGTTCATGCAACATTCATTTTCATACAAGGCAACTTGTGCAAGAAACGCTGCATATGAAACGTTTAAACATGAGGCTCCTGACTCTCAAATGGCTACCTGCAGCATGCAGTCAAACCAAACGTCATACATTATATAAAATACAAGTCAGTTGAGGGAGGGGATTTTCCCCAACAACATGCTGCATTCAAGTACAGCTTGGACATGTTGAAATAGCAAAACGACTCCAAAGTGATTTAAACATGTTTTATTCTCAAATATGGGCACAATGTCATTTAAAACATATTAAACAGGAACACTGACCATTTTCAAGTGGCTTTATTCTATATTCTGTGTATTCAGGCATTGGCTCTGCCTGTGTGTACTTCATTCACTGGAAAAAAAATCCAACCAAATCTCCAGTCAGTTCTTAACTTTTCACTTTTTTAATGTTTGGAACATAACATCGAATTAATTTCAGAAATCTGTTTTGATTGAAGCTCCTGAAAAGTACGGAACTGTGATTTTAAAATTTGAATAAGTATGGAGCTGTGATTTTTGTGCAGCTATATCCTATTAAAGTTAGTTTTACAACATGAGGAAGAGAGGTTAATCAAAGCAAGCAACGGGAAAGTATCAGGTATTTCCTGGTCTGGGAACCAGTATGTCAAACAGCTGGCAGTTTACACTCAATCCTAACAGGAATTCAACATCAACCATTTATGTAAAAAGTATTATTTTAGGGGTCTGAGAGGAAGGTTCAGAGAAAATCCATGCATTCACAAAGAGAGAATGGGCTGCACAGCTGAGGTTTTTTTTTTTTATTATAGAACATGTTGCCGTGAGGCGACAATGCGAACCACCGGTGTTAAATCTGTGAAAAGACTGTTTTGTACTTCTCCAACACTTGTTTCACTGATGGCTAGCAGCAGTCCTTTCTGCCCACAGCATCACCACTGGCTGCAGCTCTTTGAAGATACTTGGATGCTATCAGTAATGGCAACATTTAGTTTCTCTTTGGGACACAAACAGTATTTTTGAAATTAAGTGAATTGGCTGCGTTATGGCTAAAGCAAGTGCTGTGATACAAATCAAGTGAACTCATCTCATTTATTGTTGTCTTCATTTCTCTTCAACTACACAACAGCACTTTTGATGAGATGCATCATGTGCTTGTTCTGACTTTATATTGGAAGAGATGTGAACCGTCAGACAGCTCTACAAAAGCACCGACACCACTGGTGGAGAGCTGAAGGATATGAATCATTCTGTTACCTATACATCTGTGTTCCACGTTTCAGTCGCGTATTTATTATAATCAGCGTTACTGACCAGAAGACTGACACTCTTCTTCCTGTTTCTGTTCATTACCTGTTTTCTTTTAAAAAGTTTGTTTTCTAAGTATTTGCCTAAACAAAAAAAACAAAAGCAAAACACACCTGTAGCTTGGATCCAAAAAATATAAAAGAGAAGAAATCCAAAACATGTACACCCTGGGAGAGGAAACAAACAGATAAATATATATTCTTCAACTTATTAGTGAGTCTGCTGCCAACGTGACGGCCAGTCCTTTTCTATCCAGCTTTGCAGCAGCCGCAGCACGTCGATGCGCTGATAGATGCGGCACAGTTCGGTGAGCTCGGTGACCGTCTTCTGGTTGTAGCGCAACAGGAACTCCTGGGTGGGGCTGTGAGACAAGGAGCCCTGGGTCCGATGCTCCAGCAGGGTGAGTTCGTCATAGCTCATTCCCCAGCGGCTCGCAAAGTTCTTCCAGTTTTTGATGGTGCAGTGGTTTGGGTCCAGCTTCAGCCGCAGCGAGTCCAGCAGGTCTTTGTCGTTCATGAGGTCGCTGATCTTGGGTGGGGGCGCCGGGCAGCAGCATTTTTCACAAGGGCTGGCGAGAATCTGCAGTTGTTTGGGACAGTCTGAGCACAAAAGGGGAAAAAAGAGGCGCTAACTTCAGAGACTATGTGGAACCCAGCCTGTCTCTAACATCACACTAACTAATATAGGAATCATTTCATTCATCATTACTGCCAAAAAAATGAGTCATAAGAGAAAAAAAACCCAACAAAATCTCCTGGTCCTCCTTAGATCTTTGGATCATTTATGTACCACTTCAGAAAATCAGCAAGACATATTTAAATTGTAGTTTTAAATTCATTCACTAAAATCAATTCAAGCAGCCAGTTTCCATTGGCATTACTGTAAGGAGCAGCAGCTGCAAATAAATGATTACTAATGGGGATGCCTCCACAAAAGTAGATGCTTATCTTAAAGTCTGATGTATTTTTCTCTGGATTGCATTAAAATAACAGAAACAAGAAAACATTTCTTGTGAGAGTACGAACTGCTCAACACTGCCAGTTTGCTGCAGCTGTTTCAAGTCTAATGGCAGAGTGGCAGCTTCTTGTTACAGGAAAACTTTATCCAGGGTCATCGGTGGCCATGCTAACTAGCCTGAGGTATCACGGCAGGCTCTGGCGTGGTGAAGAAGGGGGAGGCTGTGAGCAGCATGTACATGAGTGTGATTGACAGCGCTAAGACCCTCCTCCTGGCTCTGATTGGTTGTTTCTGACCGAGGTGTGCAGTAGGGGAAAAGAGGAGCTTGATTTTTTCCCCGCCAGATTATCTGTATCATGTTCCACTTTTCTTTTAAGGAGATAGTGAGAGTTTTAACAAATATGTAAAAAGAAAAAAAAAAAAAATCAGATTTTTTTTTCTTTTATGAAAGTTAGCTACTGGTTTAAATGTCAAAACAATTTATTTATTACGGCTAATTGATTAAATATTTCATTAAATCATAGAAAATACAAATTATTAATAGATAACGGAGGGTTTCCATTAGTTTTTCTGTGTGTTCGTTGGAGAGATTTTAGAATAAGCTGACAGAGATTAACATCCAGATTATGGAAGTTGGCATTCCATGTAGCATTTTGAAATAAACACTTCAGACAAAAATTGCAGTTTTCATGCTTAAATGATTCTGCAATAATTACATATGGCACATAATGTTTTGTGTGTGTCAAACAGAGCACTTTACTCTCAGACTGTAGGTACACTGGTGATTCCAAGAGGTTCTAAAAGTAGAATGGGAAACGGATCCTTTAGTTGTTAGGGTCCGACTTAACTCTCTCCTGCTATGGATGAATTAGTTGATCCTTTCTTTCAGTGTTTAAGTGTCTCTATCTTACAGTCACTGGTTGAGGTCTTACTAACTTCCTGTGCTCTCTTTCAAAATGTAGACTGCAAAACCCACACACAGTTTGTGTTTCTGTGTTTCTCTTCCACATGAAGCCTCTGATGGAGCTACTGTTATTAACTTTTTACTTCACTTTACTTTTCCAACCCTAAAAACTGTTAAGCTTTTTAGCCGGTGTGGATACCGAACCAAACTTGACAGCATGATGTAATAACTAGGGTCAATATGAAGCGGTGTAAGACTGATATTTTGTGTAAAGTGGCTTAAAATGACATGTTGTGAATTGGTGCGAAAAACCCCCAAACTGAACTGAATTGAGTTAAAAAACCAACAAACTGTACCTGGTGAAGTAGATGTTGGGCAAGTGCAGTCCTCCACATCTTCAACTGGCTACAAGCACAGAATATACAGGTTACATTTATTCATATAGTCATTTCTACCTATGCAGGGATCTTACACACCTGGCAAGAACAAAAAGTGAAAATAATTGTATAAAAGAAACAAAAAACTGAATTCACTTCTCCCTGAAAAAGAGGTAGTTATTTTGGATAATAACATGATTTGTACAAGATAATTACAGGGTGATAATTATCTCTTTGAATCCATTAAGAGAAATCCTGCACTAGTGTGTTCAGCAGATATTACCAGCTGTTTCATCCAATTCCAAATTAACCCATTTCAACTAATGTAATATTATATATATATATATATATATATATATATATATATATATATATATATATATATATATATATATATATATATATATATATATATATATATATATATATATAGAGTGTATAAATCACTTATTGTTGTCAAATATTTTTATTTAACTGTCATTTCACAGAAATCAGTTCTTTTTTTTTTTAAATAAATTTTGTTGCTTGATTTGAAAAAGCCACAAAAATCATAAAACATCCAGGGGACTGTATACATTTAATAGGAACTGTACATATGATGCATCTTAATGTAAAACATGATTTGTGTGAAACAGTGTTGACAAGATTTTATCTGATGTGGATGACGTGTAACACCACAATGCCGACGCCTCCTCCACTTTGAAAGTTGCCTGAACGACGTTTCTACCTCTGCTCCTCTACATTGTTCTTTTTAGATGGCGCCATCTGACAGGGGGACTAATCACAAAGCCTTTTAGCATTATTTAGGTGCACGTAAACAGTTATTTAAAACTATTATCTATAATCCCTCATGATGAAAAATCAGAAATCAGAAATGCAGAGTCTTAGGATAAATTAAGTGTGGTTACGTCTAAGTGACAACATTCAGAGCTGTACATCTATTGTTTCATGTTACAGACGCTACCTGGATGCTCCTACAGTGAAACGTGTTAAAACAGAAACCCAGCAGTACATTTTTAGCACATCAAGGTTCTGCTTCCATGTCCCCGGGGTCGATATTTCATCAATACACATTTGTGAACGGTCAGATTTTCTTCCCCACTTTCAGCTGATGACTTCTTCTTCTTCTAAAAGCGTCTTACCATCAAAGCTCCCTTTGAGAAAGTTGCATACCACAGACTGATGGAAGCTGTCTTTCTATCTTCAGAGCGGCTGCTCTGTTATTAGAGGAGCTTGCAGCTGCGCAGCAAAACAAAACCACAACCTGTTTGCTCACAGCACAGATTAAAGAGGAATTAAACGCTGTGCATCGTTCTCAGACCTAAAGAGGAAGGTGTGGTAGGAGTGCTCTTTAGGGGGGGGGGGCAGAAAAACTAAACACCAACAATCTGAATTTGTCTAAATATTGACGGTTCAACGTGATAAAAAAAAGACGGTCACGCTTGTAGATTCCTTGGTTCAAAACCAGTCAGATGTTCTCATTATGAAGTAAATAAGAATATCACAACAACAGCAAAATACACTTATATGCATATAAATGAGAAAGATAGTTTTCATTTAAACTGCATGTGTCAAACTCGAGGCTTGTGGGCCAAATCTGGCCCGCCGTAGCTTTTTATGTGGTCCTCTAGATCCTAGATTAAACACTAAGTGTGCTTAAATATTACTTTAATCAGTCAAATTAATGCAGTTTTTATCTGTTTACTGCCAAATTATGTCAGTTTTTCCAGTTTCTTGAGAATTATTGTGGACGTTCACACAAAATCAACAAATCTCTGCACTTTTTTTTGCATTAATACATAATTAGGAGTTTATTGCAGATTTTTCTCAAAAATTGTAAAAAAAATTTACTTTACTTGTATTTTACTGCCGTTTTTATCTTTAAAAATACACTACAAACAATAACTCATCAAACAATTTGGTTAATAAAATCATGCAAGTTTGAATGAAGCATGTTAGTTTGTGAATCTAATGATAAAAATGGTTCAGTTCAAGCAGCATTTACTACTGGCTCTTAGCAACATATCCAGCCTTAACATTGCGATTACAATTGTTCTGAAGATGATGATGGTTCTGTTGTTCTCATCCATCCTGTGTGTGGTCCAGCAGAGAACAGGAAGGCTAACCTGTGGGTTCTATACCAGGTCCAGAGTGACGTTTCTACAGTGACAGTTTGAGCTGCCATGTCATCTGCTGGTTCTGGTCCATTTTTATGAAGTCTAGTCGACTCAGCAGATCGTCCAGCACATTTTAGAGAACTTCATGCTTCCCTCTGCTGACAAACTTGATTTTCCAGCAGAACTTGGTTCCGACCCAAACTCCGAAAGAGAAGAAGCAGCTGCAGTGACCATGGTGGAACTGAGCCTGATTGGCAAAGCAAGCTCCCCTGACCTTTAAACCCGTCAGAGCTCTGAAATGAACCTTCTTTTCAGAAGATTAACATTTCTTTTTGAAATATTCTTTTTTTTAATTGATCTTATGTAATATTGAAAATCTCTGAGACTGTGAAATTTGGATTTTCGTTATGCATAAGCCATTATCCTCAAAATTACAAAAATATTTTTACTCCATGTGTAATGAGTCTATATAATGAGTTCAATTTTATGAAATGAGTGACAAAAAATATTAAATCTTTTTCACAATATTCCACTATTTTAGTTGGAAAAAAAAATCCCAGCACCATGATTTTCCCACCTTCATCTTCACTTTTAGTGATTTTGGGATAAGAATGACCTTCTGACCTCTTAACATGGGTTCAGACTAAGACCTCCCAGCATTTGACAGGCTGGTTGATTGTGTTTCGTTGTGGTTAAGTGATCATACTGACACTGCATGGAGCTTTATATAGATTTTTATTTTTGCTAAGCCAGCTAGTCGAACAGCACTGAGAACTCTCTCAACATGAACAAGGCACCGCTGCACTTTTTAATCTCACGGCCGAAGCAAAGTTTTTTCTTGCACCCTCTCAAACTTAGAACTTAAAACAGCACTCAGTTTGCTGGTTATATGATTCCTGAAATTCCTTTCATGACAACCTTTTTTCTAGTACAACAGCAGTTTTGCACATTTTTTCCTTAGGACATTCAGTTAGTTCTTCTTTTCCTGTATCTGTCCTTATGCCTTTTGAATAATTGAGGTTTTTTACAATGTGCTCTTTTTTCATGCTAAACCCCAGTGCAAATTGACTGTAACCTAAAGCTAATATTTCAAATGGTAACATGATGCTGTCCTAGCAAATTAAGGCAAATACAGCTTGGAAAAAGAACACCATGGTCCAACTGACCTGTCTGATCTTGTCTTGAGAGGAGGGGTGCAGGTACCCAGAGGCCATGGAGCTAAGATGTAGTGTCACAGCATCTGCCAGGCAAATATTACAGGATACACAGGATTAGATGTTTTCATCATATTAGAAGAGAGACATGTAAACAGTGGCCACTTCTAAAACTGTCTAACAACAGAGAATGTTTTTACTTGACCTTCAAGGCTCTATTTAGAATCTCTTTTTCAGTTTGTAATTTCTGTTCTGGCAGATTGTGGATCTTAAATAGCATCTCACATACATGTTTCGATTGACTGATTGGGAGACAAAAATTTAGGCTTAAGAGAATTCTATCTGGAACCTTTTGGTAGAGATTTTTTACCACCAATATCAAACCACCCAGCATTAAATGTCAAGGCTCATTCTTCTAATGTCTGAGTTTTATTTACCCTAATATATCCTGCACATAAGCTTTAGCTCAAGTGGGGTTCTGTGAGCTTCTCAAGAACAGTCAGTATCTTACAAAAGAGCTTCTGTGGGCATCACTGTTGGGTTTTGACTTTGCAATAACAGTTACAAGGTCAAAAAAATGGTAAATTTTTGCAAATCTTGTCTGCATTGAGGCTCTGCCCACCTGGGAATGATTTCGTTTTTTTAAAGATAGGTTGTCATTTTCAGAATCATTCGTGTCCACATGGAATGATTTTCAGAAATGTTTTGAGAATGTGACATGATCAGCTCCTGTTGTTGTTATGCATGACACGTTTGAGGCTGTGGGTCCAGTTGGGGGACTGGGCTAATACGTTTATGCAAAAGATAGATTTTCATTACATGCATGAACACGAGGGTGAAATGTTCACTTTTGAACCCATTTTTTTTCCCTTTCCGTTTTGAACAAAGAAATGAAAAAAAAAAAACATCACATGGAGGCAGGGTTGAATCAGTTAAAAATGTTGAGATGATGGTAGTAAGAGGGCTTAAGGTGAAAGCAAATGTAGAACATTTTTCCATCATAAAATACAATGTCTGCATCTTTGCAAATGCGACATGAAACTTTTGAGTTGTTTTAACTTTGAGAAGCAATAAAAGCTTAACACCCTCCGTGTGAAATTCCATCTAATTCTCCAAACAGGGAACACTCTGGCCGTTGGTTATTGTAGGGAACCCACTTTGGATTTGCAGAACATACACTTCATCTCTAAATGTGTCTATGACTGACAGACGGGATTTTGGAGGTAGGGGGACACAAGGACTCTTTTTTTTCTTCTTTTTTAAACTTTTTTTTTTTTTTACATTCTCCCATGTTGATTGAAAGTGCAGCATCTGCTTTACATTCACTTCTCAAATATGTAGAAAGACAAATAAATTGTTAATAAACAAACAAATCTGTTATTTTTAATGATGTGGGGAAAAAATCATTTAACTGAGAATTAGATGGCCTCATCTAGAGGTCAGCTGGATTTACCAAGTAGGCTTTTTGGTGCAACAAATTTTACTGCCAACTACCTATTTCCAAAACTTTTTTTTTTTTTGCTTTGTAACTCCTTACAGTCAAATTTAATAAATTAGATTATGTAATCATTTGAGGCCCTTTTGTCGGATTAAATGGACCTTTTGAAAATAACATTTAAGGAGGTATTAAACATATGCTTCCTTAAGTCCACGTCTGTTTTTAAAAATCGATTTTTTATTGATCTGATGTAAAATCTTTATTTTAAATGTGATGTCTTCATTACCTGTGAGTGGAAAATCATCGATTAACAAAAACAAAGGCTTTCACATTTCCACCTAAGTGTAATTAATCCACTTGATGTGTGTCACTTGGTCATGACGTTCTTGAAATAAATAAACTGTCAGTAATATTTTAATTTATTGAATGACTCTTTAGGGTTTTTGGTGCAGCACATTATATTCCTGACTAAAACTGTCTACACATGCTCAGCATAACACACCAAATTTGTAAGAGCATTTATTACCGTGGGGATCTGTGACTTGGACAGGATAATTGGCCTCCAAGGACTGCAGGAGAGACAAGGACAAACACGACCACATTACATGTGAACAAAGCCAAGACTAATTAAGGAAGAGAAGCTCTGCTTCTGCCAAGGCCGAACAAAATGACTCTCTTGTATGCAGAGACGCAGAGCAGCCTGCCATGACTTGCTCTGCGATGAGCCCTCTGGCACTGGCAGTCGCAGCACAGTGTGTTCAGTTCTGGTACATTTCTTAGCAGATTACTGCAAGACTTTGCAAAGCTTTCCAATTTAGAACAATGTATAATCATCACAAAAAACAAACTGGACAGGGAGCAAGTTGCAACAGTGGCATGGTTTACTGATGGCAGGAAGAGATGAGAAAATAAATAAAAAAAAATACTCCTTACAAACTCTGCCACAAAGCTGGTGGTGTCCGTGTCCTCAACAGGCTCAGAAATGCCTCTGTCTGGAACAACTAAGAAAAAAAAAAAGAAAGAAAAGAAGCATGTTCATTTAATCTCTAGTCATTTCAATAATTTTCTACGAAATGTCAAAGCATTACTTGCTCAAAACACAGGAAAACCACTTCCTGCAGTGGAGGACCATACATGATGTGTGCTTAATGTAGTTCTGAAGGCAGCAGAACTAAACAACAATTATTGGCAAGATGAACAGTGGGAGTTGCTGTACACACGTCAGCAGACCTCGTTTGTTTAATCCACCAAGTGCCTTGGACTTCAGCAGAAATGTAAGAGATCCAAAGCAAAAAAAACAAAAAAAAAAAACCCTGGGGAATTTTCAAAAACCGAGAGGTGTGTCTCATTTCCATTCCAGATGATCGAAAAGCACCGATTTGAATGACATACCGTTTTGTTCCATGTTGCTTTCTTACATTGTAAAAGCACTGACATCGTACATGTGTACAACCTGTGAGGGTGGATTTAATCTAAAAGGCAAATATAAAAATTCCCTGGATTTAAAAAAAAAATGATAAAAATATTCATCATAAAAATTACTACAAAAAAAAAAAAAATAAAAAAATAAAAATCGGGTAACCTTGGTCCTTAAGAGGAATTTTACCAGCGACATTTGGGCAGGTATTGGGAGAGAAGCACAAAGGAGCCTTTTCATCAGCAGAAAATACCTGGAAGGGGCAATGTGGGCCTTCATCACTCTACGTCACTGTAAGTCATTGTATCCAAAGAGCTCCAAAATAAAGAGCAGCCTTGGCCTTTCTTGAGTTACACTCATTGAGCAAGAAAAAGCTCATTTGAACAGAAACCTTCAATTAGGATTAAGTTATCAAATGTTTCCTACCTTCAGCTGTCCAGCTACAGACAGAGGGGAAGGAGAAAAAAAAAAAAAAAAAAAAAAAAAGAACAAGCTGAACACCAGTCAGATCAGCTAAAGTGATATAATATAGACTGCTACATATTCATGCAATTCCAGTATCTGCAGGTGTTTTTAAGCCAAAGTTTTGACTACGAGGGTTCATGACATGGACATATCTGTTAGGAGCTGATGACAGTCTGAAGCAAAATTACACAATTTATTTTTATTTTATTGTTTATTTGACAGGTACAGATACAATAAGCAGATCAAAACGATCTAATGCCTCCATCACAGTGTTTACAGCCGTGGCTAATTCACAATAGCTGCTCCCAGACAGCCCTTACACTTCATCATTTCATTGAAAAGTGAAGATTAACGTTAAAAACAATAAAATACCGATTCGTTTTTTTTTTTTTTTTTTACTGTTAATCTTAACTTTTCATTTAAAGAGATATCAAACAATGTCTTCAGACTACTTACTCAGAACAACCACAATAAATGACTGCAGTTCTGGTTCGTTTTTAGCCAATTCCTAAGCCTGAAAATAAATATCTTGATGTCAGTTTTGGTCTTAAAATCAGATGGTATAGACAGACAGAGTTTGAAACTCTGTCTGTCTATGCTTTTATGCATTTGGTAACAGTAGGAGAGGCCTGTGTCCATGCTGTCATGCAATATAATTTGAGAGAAAATCATAGAATGCATGCATTGCACTGCTGCCTGACTTGGTATGTAGTTTCTGATCAGTTTGAAACAAATACTATGATCCAGGGATCAGTTTTCAGTGAAACAACCTGATCTGAACCAAACCTGCAGGAGGTGGAGGAGATATCTGGGTCCTAAATACTATCACTTGTGCTACTACATTTTCACATCCTTGAGATAAGCCTGATGAAATTATTAACGGGCCATAGTTCCACAAAGTCCCGACTTCCTGTTTTGAATGCTGGAATGATTACTGATTTTTTCCAAAAACTAAGAAATACACAGGTCCTGATGGAAAGATTAACAAGATGCAACAATCATTTTAAAACATCTCCATAGTTTTAGATGAGTCATCAAGTGGTTGATTGCAGAGCAGTGAACTCATGTACTAAACGTTCTTTCAGCAGATCAAAAATCATGACTGCTTGTGGAAATTTAAAGTACAAGACGAGACCACACTGATGCTCTTTAGAGACTGAAACACAAAGGTCTGATATTCAACCACTGTCCCTGATTGGCAGATCCGCTCACCAGTTATCTGCATGTGCACCGTTAACAACATTCACTTTGCCGTTTCCAAATTAGCGACTTGCTGCTATATTTAGCAACTTTTCAGACAAAAAAATAAAAAATAAATAAAAAACTGATATTGGCCAAAATTGGAATCAGCAGGTCAGGAGCAGAATGGGAGGCAGATCCTTCAGTTATCAGGCTCCTCTCGTGTGGATCCAGCTCCTTGTCCCTTTAAGACTAGTTTTAATACTAGGCTTAAAACTTTCCTTTTTGATCAAGTTTATAGTTAGACTGGCTTAATTCATTCCGTTTTTGTAGTTATCCACCAGAAGAAAAACTGAAATTCTCCACACTCTGCTCCTTTATTCTTCTACACCTCTCCAATTTGCAGAAACTGTTGTACATTATAATAATAAAAAAATGCATGTGGATTTATTGATTCAGTCAATAAGAACTGCTCTCCGAATGTAAAAAAAAAAAAAAAAAAAGTTTACTGTGTAACATTTTGCTCCCAAATAGAAATCTGTCAAATCACAATGTCTTAATTACAAAGCATCTAAATAATTCATGTATGGAGTAATGTTGCATCACCTGTTCAACCTTCTTGTATGCAAGAAAATGATTTTGCCACCTACTGGTAATCAAATTAAAATGTATTAATCACACTTGCTGTTGATTTCTAAATTTGGTAACATTTGTTAATGGCAGAGATGTCAGGAAGTGACTGCCGGTCAGGAAGTGACTGCGAGAAAAAGAAAGGTAAATCCCCACTGTCACATCCTCTTTAGACAAACCCACACTACTAAGAAATGTTTATAATGATGCCGTTTGCTTCCACAGGACTTTCACTATTGTCATCTCCAGAAAGAAACAAACCGACTGCGTCTTGAAATGTGCAAGTGAAAAAGCAATCCTGCACACAACTGTTTTAATGTTTTTATGGGGTTTTTTAACAGCGCACATTGTTCTTTATTGTACTTCTTGACCTGTGCCCAATTCAAAGATTGCTCAAATTAGCCACAGGCTTACTTGTTTTAACTTATTTAAAAAGAATACATCAATTCTGTGTACATTTTACTGGTATTTTAATATCTTAAAGGAAAATACAGCATGCAAGCAGGAAGTGAAAAATCTGTATATAGATTTCTCTGCATCATGACGTATTTTGCTTAAATGATCTTTGGTGGAAAGAGGAAATCGCTTCAGCCAATTAGAATCAGTTGGTCCAAAGCAAGATTAGCTTGACATTAAAATTTGTCACCTGTCCCTGTTCAGCTGGATTTGCGAAGCAGCTCCCTGAACAACATCGTGCAGTCTGGGCTCTTTGTGACAAAGCAGACGATGCATCCAGAACGTTACGATAAACTCATAAAAAAACATCACCCTTCATGCTCGCAACAGGTGCTTAAGAGGCAATTAAAACAATTGCATACGTAAATTTTGATGCACTTCGTCTAAATATTCAAATGATGCACATCCCCACTACTAAAGGCCGTCTTTGACAAACTACGGCGAGATGCTGTGAAAGCAGGGATGCCTGTAAATTTACTCAAAACCAGAGTAGCACATTCAACAACTAATTCACACTTAAAGTCATTGCTTCAGGCCACAAAAGTATTACTTTCCAATCCAGTCATCATAGCATGATTGCTTTAATATCTTATGATTCTGTGGAATACATTCTGTGCACTTTCCACACAGTTGTGTTTTTCCACATTGGAGAGGGGAAGATACCGTTTGTTTATCTTGTGGGTCAATTCTTTATTATTCTGTAATGTGCTTTGAGCTGCTGGGTGTTCCAATCAATCAATACATTTTATTTATGGAATACATGTCGCAATATCAAAACCTAATGCATATACTCAACACTATTGACATTGCGAGGAGAAAATGAATGAATTTGGAAGCATTTTCTGATCTTTGCGTAGCCCTCCCTTTAGGAGCCACACCTGTGTATCGAGAAGAAAGAGTAGCCTTACGGCAAATGGAAGCTAATTAAATGAAATTCATCCTCCTCCACAGCATGTGAAGAAGTTTGATTAGGTAGAACACCATACCACAAGTCCTAACCTGCTGAGAGAAGGTCACAGGTTTCAGATGTTATGTGTTGTATAATTAAGATCCATCAAATCAGCTACGCTTGCTCATAAAATACTTGTGTAAAGACATCATTTTAACGTTTCTTTTTAGCTCGTGGTAGTTGTATTTTGTTCTGCTTCTGAAATCAAGAGATGTGCACAAAAATCCATGAACAAAATAAGGTCAGGGCAGATGAGAATGCAGTTGGTAGTTGATGACGATTGAACTTATACATCAGTGGAAAACACAATGCCCACTCAGGTCTTCAGTAAATATTTTTGTGGCGACTTAAAATCCCGGAGAGGCTTTCCAACCATGCGGCCAGACAGAGATGTAAAAAAAGATGTGATAGCAGAGCTGTCAAGAACTAATAGTGTCGTTTGGGACATATTACTATGAAATATCGCATCTGCCGTTCAGATATGAAGCTGTTACCATGTCACACAGCAACAGCTTAGATTTTTACAATTCAGATTTGTTGCAGTCAAATTGAATTTGAATGGAAGTTCAGCAGCTTAAAAATAAATGTGTTCCACCAAAGAAGATGCTGGTTGGTTGAAGACAAAAGAGAAACTAAGCTGTAGTTCACTTAATCTGCAGAAAAGTTGTGGACTTGAGAATATTGCCGTCGGAACGTTGAAGGTTTTAGCGCAGATAGGAAGCAATTGTAAGACTACAGACTACTGCTAAATGAGTGAGAGGTGACTATTGACAGAGCAACATAATTACTGTAAAACAGAAAATTTACAGGAAAATACTAATATGGGAGCAAGCCAAGACAGAGGAGTAAAGTTTGGTACTTTCTCAGCCAAAACGGGAGTCTTGACAGGTATGTGTATGTATAGTACAACTATACATCCTCAGAGAGCCGCAAAGACTTTGCATCACCATAGCCACCATGTAAAACCTTTCATATGACATAAGGTTTGGCCAGCCTATCTATATAAATAAAGTCTGTCTTTGATTAACTTGTTTCACTATGTACTGTGAAGGAAATAAGTATCTGATCCCCCACCGACTTTAAAAAGGTCATAATTTTATGACATTCTTCTTTTGTTGAAATAAAGATATTAAAAGAATATCTACTGATATTCTTTTGGCATAGAATATCAAAAGAAAAACTGAGAAAATGACATGAAATGAGAAATTAAAGTGAATTTGAATTCCATTGAAGGAAATAAGTATTTGGTACCCAAGTAAAAGATAATTTAATACTTGGTGGCAAACCCTTGTTTTCAAGCACAGCAGTCAGATGTTTCCTGTAGTTTTTTGAACAAAGTGTGCACACCCTTTAGGAGTCATTTTGGCTCACTCTTCTCTGCAGGTCATCTCCAAATCCTTAAGGTTTTTAGGCATTCATTTGGCAGTGCAAAGCTTTAGCTCTCTTCATAGATTTTCTGTGGGACTGAGGTCAGGAAAGACAACTTTAGACAAGTCTTTAGTCGTGCCCATGATGGAGATGTTAGAGTGTCACTGAGTCTGTTGGCAGGTGGCCTTTCATATAGGGATCAATGTTTCTCATGCAGGTAACAAGATCACTGAGATCAGGGTGTCTCTGTGGGAGTCAACATTAGTCATGGTTGTCAGGTGATCAAATATTTATTTCCCTCAACGAAATGCAAATTATTTTGTATTTAAATATCATTTATCCCAAAACTTCAATTCAATAGCTCAAACTAAACTTACTTTGGCCGGGCTTACATGCCATTGCTTTTCTTTTAGTTTAAGGCACCTAGTTATCAAATGTATGTTGTAGCCAAGATCAGTGGAGCATTGTTCAGCTTTACTGGGAATGCGAGAGCATGTACCTGCACGCTTTGGATACAGTTCAAGAGATGAAATATAAACCACATCATAATTCTTTGCTCAGGGCCGTAATTCCATGCAGGTGAACCCAGCTTTTCACTGTTTTGACCACCCAAGTCTGCTATGAAAGAGCAGCCAAGTGGGCCCTTGCTTGACATGTGGTTGTTTCCACACATGAATGGAGGTGAATGGCATGCCAATACCTGACCCAGACCACGGCAGTGTCTAGACTGAAAGGAGCTATAAACATACACACACACACACACACACACACACACACACACACACACACACACACACACACACACACACACACACACACACACACACACACACACACACACACACACACACACACACACACACACATCACTTCCACAAAGTCAGTCAGCAGTGTGCCTCCAACAGTCAGTGTGTTTATGTTTATACTATCTCTTTAGTCACATGTCACCTGATCAAAATAGATCACATACATAAAAAAAAAATTCAAAGCAAAAAAAAGCAAGAAGGTACTTGTCAACACCCTGCAGCTCTACTTGTTTCTCTCATCTGCAAGGCGGTTGGCTGGTAATACCGAGGCTTTAGATGGATATTTCCTGAAAGCATTTTAAAAGACTTTCTTTAGCCATTCTTTATTTTCCGAGAGCTAAGAAACCGAAACTTGTAAATACATGCAATTTGTCAAATATGTTCCTAAGGAGGAATTAAAAATGGTAAGTGGTGTTTTGAAGTGGCTTGATGCTTTTAATCACAGCGATGGTTGTAAGGTGTGGTAGCGCGAGGCCTGCAGAGACATGAAAATCAAAGACCTGAACTCATTCATCCAATCTGACACTTTGGTTGAGCAGCACAAGTTTCATCAGACACTTCGCTCCACTGTTTTGGGTTGCAGGCAGAAAGTTTTTTGCCAAAATGCTCAAAACAGTTTCATTTCATTCAAAATCGAAATCCTGTTGCATATCTGGTGTAAGAAACCAAGAATAACATGGATTCCTTTGGTTGTAGCCCCTTTCACTTCGTGGTCCCACAATAAAAACACATCTGTAAGCCCTCCTGTGTTTCACTGACTCATTCTGATTGTGGGCTGTGTGTGCTTTCAGAACATGCAGCAGGTTAATGGAAAAAAGGGGAGTGGCTTATAACAGCAACATTAACCTGAGCGTTATGCAAAATGAGCATCAATGTTTCCCCTGGCTAAGCTCTGCCACAGTCTTCATGGTGGCTGTCTAAACACTTTCAATGTTTGTAATACGTGCAAGTAGTACACATGCATAATCCTCAGCATGTTTTGATCTGAACCTGGTTCTGCTGGAAGTTTCTTCCTGAATCGTTCCACTAAACTCTGGTTTTGTAAAATGCACAATGTAGCTTTCTTACAGTAACTGTGTTTAAAATAGAAATGTGAGCAACAGTTTGTTGATGTTCTTCTAATGTAAAAAACAACAACTTAATTTTGCAATTAAAGTGTTTTGATTAAATAAGAAGTGCAATGAAAATCACACGTGAACAAGCTTGCTCATGCAATAAATCACTGATTATATTCAGACTTCAGCAGTGGCACTAGCACTCATCATCCAGAAGCCAACAGAGACACTGGCAGGTGTTTTGGGGAAACTGTAGTCAGTGGTTTTACAGAAGAGCTATGAATTCACACTTTCAAATGACTCAACTTCTGATGAACTGAGCGAAGCTGTGAGATGAAGTCAGCTGCCCATCGCAAAAGGAATTAAGCGCTTTGCTGCTGTTTACAATCTGGAGTGACTCATGCAATGTGACTTTGAAGTTTTGTGAAACACACCAGTTCCAATACAATATGATGGTGCAAAAACCTTATCAAAACACATTTTTTAATTTTTTTTTCTTCTTTTTTAAATTGCAGTGTTTCCATTAAGAAAATTTACTTTTGTAATGCCAGGTCTGGCGACCTGTCCAGGGTGTATCTTGTCTCTCGATTGATGACCGGTGGAGACAGCCCCCTCTGGCACCAATATGAGAATAAGCGTGTTTAAAGGATGGATGGATGAAACTCCAATTTGTACCATTTCAATGGAAACACAGTCTGAATCATGTTGGATCAGAAGAGAACAGGCTGGGGCGGGGTGATCAAATCCTCTGTTTCAGCACATTTTGGCTGGTTGTAAAGGACACCTGCCGTTGCACTACACAGATCGAAAGTGAGATATTGAGTTTTTGATCAATTTTCAAAGTGGTGGGTAAACATAGTGAAACAGTGTCACAATAATATCTCACATATTCACATGAAGGACATTTGTAAGCCACTTATACAATTTTCCAAAAGTTAATGAAGAATTAAAACACAAAAATATTTTAGAAAGGTTTGTGATTTTGCCAGCATCAAATGGGAAGAGTTTGGTATAGCTGCCAAAATCTATCCCTGATTCAAAAGGAATTGGCCGCCATTGCTAATTTGAATAAGCCACATATAAATATTAGTAGCCAAAATTGAATTTCAGTGGCTTATTAGAACTTGGACAATGTCCATGATCATTACAGGTAACTTAACTAGAGCAGTGAAACAGTATAATAAATCATGTATAATGATTTATTATACATTCTGAGATGAGGTTTTTATCACAATCTTCTGTGATGACTGTCTGATGATAGATACACTGATGTCAAACTGTCTGACACTTTATATTTTAGACATGTTGAATCAGCTGCTGGTGGCACAGCTCTCTGTCCTGTCTTGGTATTAGTCTTAGTTTCCCTTTTCCTCAAATACCCCAAATCAACCAAGCTGTGTTCCTCCTTCCTTTACTGATGTTTTTTCACAGAACTGAACACCGACCCTTAAGAAAAAAAAATGTGCTTAAGACTTCCATAATAGAAATCAAGATAAATATAAGTAATCACATCAACCTGAAACTGACTCTACAGAGAATCAGAATGTATATGGCCGCCTGATGATATACCAGTCATTTTTGTCAACTAAATAAGAATTTTTACATCCAACTGTACAAAATAAAGGAAAACCGTTTTAAAAGATGAATAAAAAGCCGTATTGAACTAACAAAATAATTTCCATGCCACTGACGACAGTGATGTTAAAAAAAGCTATTGCACAGGCTGAACTGACATAAAAATATGCCGTAGCATGTATGGTTAAACCTAAACCAATATTTACAATGGCGTAAACATAGATAATCAATTGAAACAGAGAAGATAAACAATACAGAGGTGCATTGTACTTGTTATTTTTGTCCTGTTTATGTTTATTTAATCCACAAACGAGGAACATATGCATTTTGTGTGACTTTATCAGAAGCGGCATTTCCAAGGACTTGAGTGAACTGGAAGACAAAAGAGTTGCTAAAGATAGCTGAGCCTGAGCCACAGCCACTGAAATCTAACACCAGTTCATATTTGTTTAAATTTCGTGAAGAAATAAGTTGCGCTCAGTGTCTTCTTCTGAGGTTTTCATCTCGTTTCCTGCAGTGGATCTTGGTGCAGCACCCCCACAGGTGAGCGGGTGAACAAGTTTTTCATAGGGTTTGGTTTGACAGTGCAGTGTGAAAGAGAACTATAACAGCTGAAAATTTAACAAATGTTGCAATTTTGGTCCCCAATGGAACCAACTCTACCAAACTAACTGGTTTGAAAACACCCTAGGGTGCCAGAAATCCTTGGGCATTTCAATGTTAATGTCTTATATCATTGCAAATTAGTTTTAGTTCCCCCAGAAATGGGAATTGAATCTTGATAAAAAATATAAAATAAAATAAAATTGATATACTGCCTTTACACAAGGATCTGGAGCAAATGTGACATAATTTACTGTATTATAGATGTGAATGCTTTTTGTATTTATTTTAATGGCATAAACTAAACTATTAATGACAAACTAAGCTAGTAAGCAAACCCTGAAGATTAGAACATTTTAAGCTAAACCTTGAACTTTTTGTTAGTTTGTGTCGAGAAAACTGACTGTTAACCACAAGGGAAACACGCCTATCTTTTTGAAACAGAAATGTTCTTAGTTGGAACCCAATTTCCAGAAAATGTTTGCCTACAGGTTTTACAATTTGGGGCCGTCGGTCTACTAGTGTACATGAACTCAATAATGTAATTAGACAGCCAACAAGCTCCATACTGGCCCAAATAGGACCTTGGTTCTTTCTCCAACCAATGACCCTGTGTACCAGTTTGCTAGCAACTGCCGCCTATAATGGCGTATAAAACTGATAAACACCAAGCCTCTTGTGGCTTTAGAGACTTCTAGAGACACTTTCTACATATGTGTGAAGGATGTTTTCCAAATTAAAGATATCAAATCTATTTTTTTGGAAACGGATGAAAAAAAAATTGGAACCAAAACAGACCAATCCAAAATGCTGGGGCACTGCTTTGTGAAGAAATTTGAGGTTTTATTACAAGCACAGAGAAAATGTAGGGCTTGTTTAGTTCAAATAAGCCATAATAATGGTGCTTGAACCCCCGTCTGACCTGTAAGTTCACTCACAGATGGTTTTTAACCTCTGTTGAATTGCAGGCAGTCATTCTCTGCAGTGGGCGTTATTTGTCACCATACGCTAGATGGGTGGTCTGAAAATATTTGCTACCATGACCCCTCAGCTACAAGTTACATCAACAAAAAAAAAGAAAAAAGAAAAAGAAGTTTACAAAATGCTCAGATTATCATCTACAGAGGTGTGAGCTGACTCTCTCCATGATTCCACAGACAGAGCTGCAAGGTGTGAAAGCATCATTGAGTTCTAACTGACATGTCGGTGCAGGTGTGGTTTCACTCAGCTTTCATGCAAAAATAGGTGTTAAAAAAAACACATACATGTCCTCTTGTAGACTTAATACAGTAATTGTTGAAGGAGCTGCTGTTCATGCTTGGATCACATTGGACTGCACCTGAAACACCTGCTAACCTGAAGTATGATTAAGAACATGGTGATTATGGTGATCATCCGACTTCAAACACAAGACCGTAAGTTGCTCAGGTAACGATGGGCAGGAAAACAAAGTTGGCAATGCCTGAACCAACAGGAGGTAATCAGCCTCTGTGGTATACTGGTAGAGCACAGGGCAGGAAATTGTTGGGGTTTTTTTTTAAAGAGAAGACAGCAGCTGATAAATATAAACCTCGTTAGAGTTTATGCAGATAACTGAAAATAGTACAAGTGACTTTCAGACAATTATCTGGCTTTGACACAAATACACAATATAAAGAAAGATTTTAATTTGTACCGTTTCTCGCAAGCAAGCAAGCGGGTAAAAAGTAGGATTGCTAGCTATAAACAGCATACCACAGAAACAATAGAAATTTGGCTTATGATAGAGGTGTAGTCTATCTGGTAACAGTGGCAATGCTTGTTGATGACGGCATGCATCAGAACAGAAGAAGTGGAAAGCAGCATAGCTGAAGGCGCAAAGGAAGTGCTCATTAAAAAGACGTGCAAAATGTAAATTATCTGGACCTGGTTCAGGTTTAACCTCCTGTGGTCTTAGAGCAACGCTCAGAAGAAGCGCGGCCGATGTCACGGTCAGATAGCGAGGAAACTAGGGATAAAAGTGCATGCAGGATCAGTGCGAGCACACGGTAATGCAGGCTGGGTCCAATGGAACCCATCCATCAGACCTCCAGCAGTCTTATCATGATGCTCAGGAGGAGCACGGCAAATGTCAGTCAGGCGGGGTGATGGTCTGATGGTCTTTCCGATACAACTAAAAGAAAACCTTGTAAAAGCGCACATAGGCTCAGTGAGACCTTGCACATGGTAAAAAACTTGTGAGGTCTAAATGACTCTGTCTCTCTAAGACCGAAAAAGGTTTAAACCGTCAGGCCAGGAGCAAAAAAAAAAATTTGCAAAGTGTGTGGAAGATGAGAAATACAAGCACTTTGTTTTACCACCTTGAAACAAAGCATGAACTACAAGTTCCAGTCACAACACTGGGAAGGAAAGGCAGGATTCCACACAGACATCCATTACATTAAAGTTGCTGTGTTTATATATAGAAAATATATTTAATTTATTTACTTATGTTTGATTTAACCAGGGAGTCATCATTGAGATTAAGCTGCTGCCTATCATTAAAAACACAGTTAAACATTACAAACTAACATGCACAAAACTGAGTATAAGACGAGTTTTAACTCTATTGCAAGTTTTATACAAATTGTATCATGATATATATCATTACCTCCACCCATGAATGAGTAATTGACCCTGGATTTGGGCGCAATTACGTCTGTTTGTTTGATTTGTCTTTTTGTTCTTTTGGCACGAGACATTGATATGGTGTGTGTGTGTGTGTGTGTTTTTGTTGTGTTTTTATTGAGACTTGTAATATTAATTGCTTATTGGGACATGAATATAGATCTAAGTCACAAGATTCATTTCCCTCCATTATATTGGATTTGGGGTTTTTTTCCCAAGCTTTTGTAATGATAATGGGAGAGTCCGACCTCCGACCCTTCCACTGAACACTGCAAAGATTCTCAATGGGGTTAAGGTCTGAACTCTGTGATGAAGCTGATGTCTGATGAACCCTGAACCATGCACTCAATTTGAGCCCTGGAATATCCTCATTCCATCAGAGAAGGAAGAAATCCATTGATGGCATCACCTGGTCACACTTATTTAGGTAGTCAACTGGCCTCAATGACCCAATGCTACTGAACCTGATCAACTGCAGCAACCCCAGATCATGGTGCTGCCCCCACCTACTCTTACAGCAGACATTAGACATGACAGCTACATCACTTCATCAGCCTCTCTTCTTACCCTGACATGCCCATCACTCTGGAATCCAGATTCATCAGATCACATGACCTTCTTCCATTGCACTGGAGTTTAATTGTCATGCTCTCTAATAAATTGCAGCCTTTTCTTTGGTTAGCCTCATTGATTAGTAGTTTTCTTAAGGCTACACAGATGTTCAGTCACCATCCCTTCACAATGTACAAAATTAGCTTACGTTCACTATTAAACAGCCTGGAGTCCTACTTTGAGGGATTTTTCTACAATTTATTACACCAATGTGATGTTGGTAGAACACACAATTGATTTTTTTTCCAAATGTGTTTATGGAAATAAAAATCTACAACTACCACCACCACCAACAACAACAACAATCAGTTTGTATGAACTAAACTAATTCCCAAATATAATTCCCAGCAGACATATTTATATGAAAAATGTATCTCCATATAGAAAACAATAACTTTAATGTAATGGATGTCTGTGTGAAATCCTACCTTTTCTTCTCAGTATTGTTACTGGAACTTGTAGAGAGTTGTGCTTGCTTGGCATTGCTGGAATTAAAGCACATGCTTCGTTAAAACAAGCATTATGCTTTACCACCCTAAAGGGTGGTAAAGCATAATGCTTGTATTTTCTCTGTTCCACGAACTGCAGATGACATTTTTCTGCTCCTGGTTTCACTGTTTGACCCTCCCATGGTCGTAAGACACAGTCGTTGTCTAATAATGACATTTTCCGTGCTCCTCCTGAGCATCACACCAAGACTGTCGGGTCCAGATAATTTACATTTTTGCAACCAAGTCTTCCATTGGCCTTCAGCCATGGTGCTTCCCACTTGCTCTGTTTTGATGCCAGCCAGTTACGTCATCAACAAGCATTACCATAGTTAGCCAGTAGACTACAGATCTCCATCGTAGACTGAATAAATGTATAGTGCTCATGCCTAGTTTGATGTCCTGCTTAGTTGTGACACCCTCCCAGAGCGAGACATCAGCTGATGCAGAATCTAACGTTCAATGACATACTTTGCCCTACTTTTCAGTGATTAACCTCATCTCTCTCTTAGACAGAAGGTTTCATTGTGACTAATGGTATGTACTCTCCTTGATCCTACAATGTTGGAAACCAGCTCAGAGCTTTTCCGTTTAACTTTGTTTCTCTCGTAGATGAAGCCACTAAAGAAGTAATAACTGTCAGCTTTTTACATTTCTTCAAAATAGAAAGTACTCTTGGATCACAACTTATGTGTTTTTTTTGTGTGCCTGCTTTGTCACCATAAATCCCCAGGGCTGATGTAGGCTCGCCCCGAGCCAGGTTCTGCTGGAGGTTTCTTCCTGTTAAAGGAAAGTTTTTCTTTCTGTTATCATTACATGCATGCTCAGTATGAAGGCCTGCTGTAAAGTCAACGACAAAATGTCACAACATGTTGATCCATAAGGAGTGAGTGATGCAAGTCAATGGCTCAGTGGAATCTCCAGGGTCTTAAGACAGAAAACTAATGAACTGATCTGAATAATAAAATGAATTTGACTGTGTTGTTTGGCAACTCTCTGAATTGTTTTGAATTGCATGCACTTTATTTGGACTTTGTCTGCATGAATGACTTGAACTGGCTTTCTCGTTTTTTCAAAATGCCTTAAGATGACTTATGTAGTGTTCTATAAATAAATTGATTCGTAATGTAAAATAAATTTTAGTATTGCTTCAATTAGTAACAACTTAAAATGAGAGACATTAAGTCCTGCTGAAATGAGCTGACAAAAAATTTATCATACAAATGAACAGAAAAGGGGAGCTCTTCTTAACCGTAGTCGATATATATATATATATATATATATATATATATATATATATATATATATATATATATATATATATATATATATATATATATATAAATAAAACAAAAACTAGGGGTCAGTGTGCAGATGATACCACCCCAGTCCTTCTGCATGAGCTAATAAAACAAAGTAATAGTGTCTGGTCGCCTACAGGATGACAACTCATTCTGAGTGAGTCTGTTCATCCTCCTGTGTGGCTGGACACCGCATCACTGGTGTGTGGTTAAACTGCGTAGATCTGTTTCCACTCAGCAGGATGCAAGAAGGTCACAGGGAGGGAACAGCTTCAGCAGACATCTAATCTGATAGCAGTAATACCTGGACAAAGGTCAGTGGGTTTTCCCACTTTCTGAAGGAGGAAATTTATTCAAACTGGAAACTTTCTTGGTTGGAGTGAGTCAAACCCTGCCCGCTCATTTACTTCCACATCTGCTGGCTTCCGACCACATTTCACAAAAATAATAGCTAATAAGTATTAAAAGTTTGTTAGGGTGGTAAAAAAAACAACAACAACAAAAAAAACGAGCATAAATATTGTGACTGTAGTAAATTGAACTAAAATGCATCGCTTGATACACAGCTTTAAGGTGGAAATAATGAGCAACATATATATATGTGCGGAGAGTTTTGTGCTGATAAGGGTCACTATTACTTAAAAAAAATACAATATAAAACTCTTCGCAAGCAACAGACGGCGTAAAGTGACATGAACAAAGCCGGGTACTCACCAAACGGCTCCTTACACGCCATTAAACTGCTCATCTTTAAGACTAAGAGGTCTTCAAGCAGAGAAATAACTGAAGCTGGAGTGAAACTCTTGTCTCAGAATGATGCCTCAAAAAAAAAACACTCCGATATTCTTCACTGGAAACTCAGAGGAAGCAGCCGAGCCAGCCGAGCGGCGGCGTCTCTCCGGAATGAGGTGAGACGCCTCTGTGGAGACAGGTTACCGCTATTAATGCTGCCTTCACGTACCCCTCGTCATTTTAATACTCGCCCCCCGTGAAGGTTCGCGCCCAGGTGTTCCGTTAACCACGACGATTAACGGAACGTCTGCTATCTTTTACCTACCTTTCAGGTAAAAGATAGCAGACGTTACACACTTAATTTCTTCAAAGCACATCAGATTAATGAGCAGGTAGAGATGAATTAAACTACTCTTTATGCTCTTTTTAATTTCCTGCATCCGGTCACAGTTCCAGATTTGTAACGATATCATAATAAGAAACAACTAACAAACGTAATCGTAGCAAAGAAAATATTAAAATCTCTGAAAATATAAATGGACGGACACAACCAAAAATTTTAATCAACGGGTTGCTCGAACCAATAAATGATTTCATCACTGATTGATTCACAATCCAATGCAAAGCGCTATAGGCAGCTCAAAGTCAATCTTAAATCTTACAGAAGTAGGACTATAATTACAGTCAAATAGTTCAATTAAATTCAGCACAGGACGATATCGGTCCAGATGGGATCCAATCATTTGCAATGCAGTCCAAATTCATCCGATTCAATCAAACACAGTCCTATTCAAATCCGATTACCGACAGTATAGTCATCAAATTATATATGATGGGACCAGTTTCAGGAGATCATAAGATTCTTTCTAAGAAGAACCAGCAGATTGCCCTGCTTCACACTGGGAAAGCTCGAGGCGAAGGTAGAGAGGAAACCTCCAGCAGAACAAGGCTTAGAATCAATACTCGTCTGGAGTCTAACAAAACGCAAACACAAAACAAATATCAACAATATTGGAGAATATTAGTTAAGTTGGCATGGAAAAAAACAATAACTATAATAGCACTTATGATTTATTGTAATAATAAACTCAAATTGATGAGGTTTACAAAAACTGCTTCAAATTGGAGCTTTTTTTTTCCAGTGCTAGTTTCACAAAAGCATTAATAAATATGAATATTAAAATGAAAACCTTAAATGCAATTACTGTGTGCTGTTCTACGGGGGAATTGTACAATCTTTGGTATCATAAACATGCACAGCTTAAAAATTGGCACCACCAAATAAAATGATAATGTGTTTAGGAAAACAAACACATTACAGAACCAAAACAAAACCCCCAAATATAGAACTGCATAGACAGGGAGATACATTTTTTAGTTGTCTGCAGGAGAACTCAAAACTTATCCTGTTTTGAGTTGTTCCTCTTCAAACTAATTTTACAAAAAATACTTATGAATGTGTCTCCTTCAATAGACTAGTAAGTCCTAGTCAGAAAAAGGTAAATCCTGCTGATTTTTATCTTTCAGATTTTTTTTTTTTTTACAAAAATAAAAGTAAGAGTCCTGTTTATTACAGAATATCTCTGAGCAGTTAGGGGCTTTGGCTGTTTCCTTTTACTCATTTCAATGCTGAAAGCTGAACTGCCCTCCCAGTCTCAGGTCGCTGCTCTCTCCAGTAAGTTTTCCTCAAGGGCCTTTCTGTATTTGGCTGTGCTCGTTTCTGTGTGCTGCTGCTGAACCTCTCCGGGATGCATCGCTGTGTTTCAGTGGAGGAAAAGTTTAAGTTCTTCAAATTAGAGTCCAAAAGAATCCTCCTCTTTGAGTTTTCTTTTACCTTTAAAAATGAAAAATATGACATGATGACATTATTTGCACAGAGCTGCCAGAGCATTGTCGATTTCTCTCCTCTCCGAAGCACTGCGGTCGATGACAGGTGACAGATGACAGCTGTGGCCAGTGAATTACATTTCCAGTCTTTTTTTGGCGGGGGATTCAATTGATACTGTGTGCCTGGGAGTTATCTTAGCAACAAATGTACAAGAAAATACAAATAGGATATAAGTGTGTCAGTGTTCCTAGCAAAGTATCTGCTCCTTTACAGATTTCTTTTGGCTTTCCATGTCACACTTTAAAGCATCAAATAAAAATTTGCAATCTTCAAATGATGCATTTGCTTATTAAGGAATAAGATGTACCCAAACCAACCTGGCTCTAAGTTAAAACATGACTTCTTTTCGCTGCACCCTTCAGGGGTCGCCACAGTGGATTAACTGCCTCCATGTCACATGTCTCAGCTGTTACACAAACCATTTCTTCAACTAAGTCCATGAATCTCCTTTGGGCTCTTCCTCTTCTCATCCAATCCAGGAGCTCCCGGACACCGTGCCCTGATGCAACCAAAGTCATGTACAGGTGAGAGACAAAGTCACCGACATATACCACTCTAAGAAGGGTTACAGAAATTATAGGTCTAAGTCTAATTCTGGGAATTCAGAGTACCAAAAGTGACAGCCTTCATGCACAAATGGGGAAAACATGTCAATCGTTGATCCTTCCCAGGAGAGACAGCAACTCATCTAGGAGTTTAGAGACAGCAGTGGCGTATGAAAGTTCAAAGGTCAAAGCACAGCTTTTCAGAACCCTTGAAGAACTTGATAAATACTCCGCTTGAAACAACTGTGACTCAAAAGTTACAATCACTTCACAAGTTTAAACGCTGCCTGGGCCAATGCACATAAAGAGGCAAAAAGCAAAGAAGATTACTCTAGGGACCCCTGTTGGATGGTCAAGGAAGCACAATATTCTTCCTTATTTTTTATTTTCTTATTCTACATTAGCTCAGTGCTACAGAGAAATCAACATGACTTTTCTGAGTACAATGCAAACGTTTTTTATTTATCTCACATTTATAAGCCACACATCTACATAGACAATTTGAATCTTTTTTTTATGAGATAGATAGATAGATAGATAGATAGATAGATAGATAGATAGATAGATAGATAGATAGATAGATAGATAGATAGATAGATAGATAGATAGATAGATAGATAGATAGATAGATAGATAGATAGATAGATAGATAGATAGATAGATAGATAGATAGATGATTTGATTCAGTCTTGGAAGTGTTACATAAATGGCAGCTGATAGGGAATCTGTTGTCCTGGACCCAGGATGGGAAACGTCCCAGATCTGATCTTCCAATTGGGTCTAATCCTGGGAGGCGTCCTAACCAGATAACCAAGTCACCTCAACTGGTCTCAGATCTGGATCATTCCCAGATCAGAATCAGATCTGGGACCACCTCCACCCTGGGTTCATGTAGACGAGCAGCGGCTCTACTCTGAGCCTCTCCCCGATGACTGAGTTTTTAACTCTGTCTCTAAGGGAGAGCCCAGACACTCTGCATGATTGTCACTATTATCTGGACAAGTGTATTATTCATTTACAGTTCAGTATTCGCAGGTTCACCTATTCGTGGATGTTTCTGTGGAATGCAAATTCCAATTATTAATGGAAACACACCTACATGTGGATCTTGGTGTAATGCATATATAGTGGTGGAAGTAACGAACTACAAGTACTTCGTTACTGTACTTAAGTACAATTTTCGTGTATCTGTACTTAAGTACAATTTTCGTGTATCTGTACTTTACTTAAGTAGATTTAATAATGGGTACTTTTTACTTTTACTCCACTACATTTTACAGTAAGTATCTGTACTTTCTACTTCACTACATTTCTAAAAAACTGTCGCGTTACTCGTTACATCCAAGTCGCGTTGCTCTTTTTTCCCGTTAAAATGTGAAGTTCAGGTTCTTAAGGTGGCACCGTAAAATCTGAGCAATAACGTGACTTAGTGTCTGTTGTCACCCATCGCCTCCACCTTTACTCGCACGCGGAGCTCCAGACATGCGCAGTGGTTTCCTCTAATCGTCAGTAATATAATAGCGCTGCATAAAGCATAAGATATGGCGACATGTAAAATCAGCAGCGCTTCGCTTTCACAGACGGTGGGGACATAGTCCAACTTTTAGCGTCACTTGGAAGGAAAGCTTAAAGAAAGGTAAGATCCGTGGACGTGATGCTAGCAAAGCTAGCTGTACAGAGACATGTTGCATCTGCGATGAAAAAAGTTGTCACTCATGCGCTGAATTATTGTGTTGAGGTGTTGACTGAGGTGTCGCATATATGGGACAACGCTGTGACCAAAGTGCAACATAGTAATATGACATTCAGGAACGATCCGATTCTTCTGGACGGATCTTTACTAAGGTTGATAGGACTGAAGCCTCACTGAGAGACGTTCTGTGTTCTTGTAATGCTGTGCGTACGCTATTATTTAAATTCATATATATATATATATATATATATATATATATATATATATATATATATATATATATATATATATATATATATATATATACCTCTTCAGATCTGCAGATTTTGTCTCAGAGACGAAAGCAAAACAGAATAAAGAAGAGCTTGAATTGATAGTGGTTAAATTTATTTAAGCTCTAAGTATTTAATATCTAGGTGTTTTTATGGGAACGTGGATCTTTCAGATCAATTTGAGAAGC